>NC_073694.1:97895940-98051437 GCF_029784165.1 Wyeomyia smithii
GAGTAGCTTGAAGAAAGCAAACGCAATTGCTAGCTACGAGCTCTTCACGAGAGAGTACCGCGTGTACATCCCTGCCAAGGACGTGGAGATCGACGGTGTGGTTACCGAAGGAAGCCTCACGGTCGATGACATTTTGCGTCAAGGTTGGCTGCTTCAAGAACCCCCTGATTCAAGATGTAAAGATACTGGATGTCAAGCAATTGCATTCAGTATCCATCGAAGAAGGGAAGAAGAAATTCTTCCCTTCGGATTCCTTCCGTGTAACATTCGCCGGATCCGCACTGCCGAACTACATCTCTTTGGGACAGGGTTCGTCTGCCTGTACGCCTGTTCGTACCGCGGGTCATGCATTGCCAAAACTGCAAGCAGTTAGGTCATACAGCCACCTACTGCTGCAACAAGGCACGCTGCAGCAAGTGCGGAGGCAATCATGCTGAGATCGCTTGCAGTGAGGATACTGAAAAGTGTCTCTACTGTGAAGGATCTCGGCATGACCTTTCGGCGTGTCCCGCGTACAAACAGCGCGAGGAAAAATTAGGCGTTCCCTCAAGGAACAATCAAAGCGCTCTTTTGCAGAAATGCTAAAGAGGGCTGAGCCACCCTCGACAGGAAACATCTTTTCCTTTTTGCCAACCGATGAGGGTACATCTGACGATCCCGTCGAAGGGTGGTCTTATGCCATGCCAGAAGGATCTAGGAAGAGGAGAATGATCAACTCTCCTAATCTTTCTCGCAAAGGTCGCAAGATAACCCCTAGCGGAATGACCAATAAGCCAACACAAAAAGGAAGCGGTGAAGAAAAACCGAAGCAAGTACCTCCCGGTTTTAATTTTAAATGAAACCAGGAGTACCCACCGCTTCCTGGGGCACCAAAAACCCCTCGTGCACCCATTTCTCGATCAGAAGATAAAAAAGAAACAGGGTTCATAAAATTTTCTGATATTGTGGACTGGATATTTAAAACATTCAACATACCAGATCCCCTACAAAATATTCTTCTTGCCCTTCTTCCTACAGTGAAAACCTTTTCGAAGCAACTAGCAGCAACTTGGCCTCTCATTTCAGCTATCATATCTTTCGATTATTATTATTATTATTGTTTTTATTATTATTATTATTATTATTATTGTTTTTATTATTATTATTGTTATTATTATTATTATTATTATTATTATTATTATTATTATTATTATTATTATTATTATTATTATTATTATTATTATTATTATTATTATTATTATTATTATTATTATTATTATCATTATTATTATTATTATTATTATTATTATTATTATTATTATTATTATTATTATTATTATTATTATTATTATTATTATTATTATTATTATTATTATTATTATTATTATTATTATTATTATTATTATTATTATTATTATTATTATTATTATTATTATTATTATTATTATTATTATTATTATTATTATTATTATTATTATTATTATTATTATTATTATTATTATTATTATTATTATTATTATTATTATTATTATTATTATTATTATTATTATTATTATTATTATTATTATTATTATTATTATTATTATTATTATTATTATTATTATTATTATTATTATTATTATTATTATTATTATTATTATTATTATTATTATTATTATTATTATTATTATTATTATTATTATTATTATTATTATTATTATTATTATTATTATTATTATTATTATTATTATTATTATTATTTATTATTATTATTATTATTATTATTATTATTATTATTATTATTATTATTATTATTATTATTATTATTATTATTATTATTACTATTATTATTATTATTATTGTTATTATTATTATTGTTATTATTATAATTATTATTGTTATTATTATTATTATTATTATTATTATTATTATTACTATTACTATTATTATTATTATTATTATTATTGTTATTATTATTATTGTTATTATTATTATTATTATTATTACTATTATTACTATTATTATTATTATTATTACTATTATTATTATTATTATTATTACTATTATTATTATTATTATTATTATTATTATTATTATTACTATTGTTATTAGTATTAGTATTACTGCCTTTTTTTTATTTTGATCCATTGTAGTTTGAAAAATTGTTTTTCAAATTTAATAGCAACTACTTGACCCCCCAACATTCGAATATTTATCGTTTGCGTGCGGTAGAGCGTAACGCTCCCGCAAAATGGACGACGTGCAGGTGCAACTATTCCTGGATGTGGAAACAAATGGGGAAGAGATTGAGATCTCCCCCATCAATTCCCCTCTACCTTCCCCGCTACCTAGCCCCGTACCAAGCGTACCGGCAACACGGGTTAAAGCTTACCCAGATGCTTCGAAAGGTCCGTTCGTAGTTTACTTCAGGCCCATAAAGAAGCCTCTAAATATTATTCAAATCGGCAAGGACCTGGCAAAACAGTTTTCGGACGTAACCGAAATTACAAAGGTTAGACCGAACAAACTGCGAGTTGTTGTGAGTAGCTTGAAGCAAGCAAACGCAATTGCTAGCTACGAGCTCTTCACGAGAGAGTACCGCGTGTACATCCCTGCCAAGGACGTGGAGATCGACGGTGTGGTTACCGAAGGAAGCCTCACGGTCGATGACATTTTGCGTCAAGGTTGGCTGCTTCAAGAACCCCCTGATTCAAGATGTAAAGATACTGGATGTCAAGCAATTGCATTCAGTATCCATCGAAGAAGGGAAGAAGAAATTCTTCCCTTCGGATTCCTTCCGTGTAACATTCGCCGGATCCGCACTGCCGAACTACATCTCTTTGGACAGGGTTCGTCTGCCTGTACGCCTGTTCGTACCGCGGGTCATGCATTGCCAAAACTGCAAGCAGTTAGGTCATACAGCCACCTACTGCTGCAACAAGGCACGCTGCAGCAAGTGCGGAGGCAATCATGCTGAGATCGCTTGCAGTGAGGATACTGAAAAGTGTCTCTACTGTGAAGGATCTCGGCATGACCTTTCGGCGTGTCCCGCGTACAAACAGCGCGAGGAAAAATTAGGCGTTCCCTCAAGGAACGATCAAAGCGCTCTTTTGCAGAAATGCTAAAGAGGGCTGAGCCACCCTCGACAGGAAACATCTTTTCCTTTTTGCCAACCGATGAGGGTACATCTGACGATCCCGTCGAAGGGTGGTCTTATGCCATGCCAGAAGGATCTAGGAAGAGGAGAATGATCAACTCTCCTAATCTTTCTCGCAAAGGTCGCAAGATAACCCCTAGCGGAATGACCAATAAGCCAACACAAAAAGGAAGCGGTGAAGAAAAACCGAAGCAAGTACCTCCCGGTTTTAATTTTAAATGAAACCAGGAGTACCCACCGCTTCCTGGGGCACCAAAAACCCCTCGTGCACCCATTTCTCGATCAGAAGATAAAAAAGAAACAGGGTTCATAAAATTTTCTGATATTGTGGACTGGATATTTAAAACATTCAACATACCAGATCCCCTACAAAATATTCTTCTTGCCCTTCTTCCTACAGTGAAAACCTTTTCGAAGCAACTAGCAGCAACTTGGCCTCTCATTTCAGCTATCATATCTTTCGATTATTATTATTATTATTGTTTTTATTATTATTATTATTATTATTATTATTATTGTTTTTATTATTATTATTGTTATTATTATTATTATTATTATTATTATTATTATTATTATTATTATTATTATTATTATTATTATTATTATTATTATTATTATTATTATTATTATTATTATTATTATTATTATTATTATTATTATTATTATTATTATTATTATTATTATTATTATTATTATTATTATTATTATTATTATTATTATTATTATTATTATTATTATTATTATTATTATTATTATTATTATTATTATTATTATTATTATTATTATTATTATTATTATTATTATTATTATTATTATTATTATTATTATTATTATTATTATTATTATTATTATTATTATTATTATTATTATTATTATTATTATTATTATTATTATTATTATTATTATTATTATTATTATTATTATTATTATTATTATTATTATTATTATTATTATTATTATTATTATTATTATTATTATTATTATTATTATTATTATTATTATTATTATTATTATTATTATTATTATTATTATTATTATTATTATTATTATTATTATTATTATTATTATTATTATTATTATTATTATTATTATTATTATTATTATTATTATTATTATTATTATTATTATTATTATTATTATTATTATTATTATTATTATTATTATTATTATTATTATTATTATTATTATTATTATTATTATTATTATTATTATTATTATTATTATTATTATTATTATTATTATTATTATTATTATTATTATTATTATTATTATTATTATTATTATTATTATTATTATTATTATTATTATTATTATTATTATTATTATTATTATTATTATTATTATTATTATTATTATTATTATTATTATTATTATTATTATTATTATTATTATTATTATTATTATTATTATTATTATTATTATTATTATTATTATTATTATTATTATTATTATTATTATTATTATTATTATTATTATTATTATTATTATTATTATTATTATTATTATTATTATTATTATTATTATTATTATTATTATTATTATTATTATTATTATTATTATTATTATTATTATTATTATTATTATTATTATTATTATTATTATTATTATTATTATTATTATTATTATTATTATTATTATTATTATTATTATTATTATTATTATTATTATTATTATTATTATTATTATTATTATTATTATTATTATTATTATTATTATTATTATTATTATTATTATTATTATTATTATTATTATTATTATTATTATTATTATTATTATTATTATTATTATTATTATTATTATTATTATTATTATTATTATTATTATTATTATTATTATTATTATTATTATTATTATTATTATTATTATTATTATTATTATTATTATTATTATTATTATTACTATTATTATTATTATTATTATTGTTATTATTATTATTGTTATTATTATTATTATTATTGTTATTATTATTATTATTATTATTATTACTATTACTATTATTATTATTATTATTATTATTGTTATTATTATTATTGTTATTATTATTATTATTATTATTACTATTATTACTATTATTATTATTATTATTACTATTATTATTATTATTATTATTATTATTACTATTATTATTATTATTATTATTATTATTATTATTATTATTATTACTATTGTTATTAGTATTAGTATTACTGCCTTTTTTTTATTTTGATCCATTGTAGTTTGAAAAATTGTTTTTCAAATTTAATAGCAACTACTTGACCCCCCAACATTCGAATATTTATCGTTTGCGTGCGGTAGAGCGTAACGCTCTCGCAAAATGGACGACATGCAGGTGCAACTATTCCTGGATGTGGAAACAAATGGGGAAGAGATTGAGATCTCCCCCATCAATTCCCCTCTACCTTCCCCGCTACCTAGCCCCGTACCAAGCGTACCGGCAACACGGGTTAAAGCTTACCCAGATGCTTCGAAAGGTCCGTTCGTAGTTTACTTCAGGCCCATAAAGAAGCCTCTAAATATTATTCAAATCGGCAAGGACCTGGCAAAACAGTTTTCGGACGTAACCGAAATTACAAAGGTTAGACCGAACAAACTGCGAGTTGTTGTGAGTAGCTTGAAGCAAGCAAACGCAATTGCTAGCTACGAGCTCTTCACGAGAGAGTACCGCGTGTACATCCCTGCCAAGGACGTGGAGATCGACGGTGTGGTTACCGAAGGAAGCCTCACGGTCGATGACATTTTGCGTCAAGGTTGGCTGCTTCAAGAACCCTCTGATTCAAGATGTAAAGATACTGGATGTCAAGCAATTGCATTCAGTATCCATCGAAGAAGGGAAGAAGAAATTCTTCCCTTCGGATTCCTTCCGTGTAACATTCGCCGGATCCGCACTGCCGAACTACATCTCTTTGGACAGGGTTCGTCTGCCTGTACGCCTGTTCGTACCGCGGGTCATGCATTGCCAAAACTGCAAGCAGTTAGGTCATACAGCCACCTACTGCTGCAACAAGGCACGCTGCAGCAAGTGCGGAGGCAATCATGCTGAGATCGCTTGCAGTGAGGATACTGAAAAGTGTCTCTACTGTGAAGGATCTCGGCATGACCTTTCGGCGTGTCCCGCGTACAAACAGCGCGAGGAAAAATTAGGCGTTCCCTCAAGGAACGATCAAAGCGCTCTTTTGCAGAAATGCTAAAGAGGGCTGAGCCACCCTCGACAGGAAACATCTTTTCCTTTTTGCCAACCGATGAGGGTACATCTGACGATCCCGTCGAAGGGTGGTCTTATGCCATGCCAGAAGGATCTAGGAAGAGGAGAATGATCAACTCTCCTAATCTTTCTCGCAAAGGTCGCAAGATAACCCCTAGCGGAATGACCAATAAGCCAACACAAAAAGGAAGCGGTGAAGAAAAACCGAAGCAAGTACCTCCCGGTTTTAATTTTAAATGAAACCAGGAGTACCCACCGCTTCCTGGGGCACCAAAAACCCCTCGTGCACCCATTTCTCGATCAGAAGATAAAAAAGAAACAGGGTTCATAAAATTTTCTGATATTGTGGACTGGATATTTAAAACATTCAACATACCAGATCCCCTACAAAATATTCTTCTTGCCCTTCTTCCTACAGTGAAAACCTTTTCGAAGCAACTAGCAGCAACTTGGCCTCTCATTTCAGCTATCATATCTTTCGATGACTAATACGGCGAAAGAGGTTAGGAATTTTATCACTGTATTACAGTGGAATTGCAGAAGTATCATCCCCAAATTCGATCTATTTTCTCATTTAATAAATACATACAATTGTGACGCATTTGCGCTCTGTGAAACCTTTCTCAATTCAAACGATCAACTCAATTTCCACGATTTTAACATTATTCGTCGAGATCGAGACTCACACGGTGGAGGGGTACTTTTAGGGATTAAAAAGTGCTATTTCCTCTTCCGAATCGACCTCCCCTCAACCAAATCAAACAATCAAACGAATATGAATGGAAAAGACCTATGTCTTGTTTCGTTATGTATCCCTCCATCCGCGCGGATTGAACAGAGGCATCTCACTGATATAGCAGAGTTGCTTCCCGCGCCTTTTTTGATATTGGGAGATTTCAATTCTCACTGTTCGCTATGGGGGTCGCTGTACGACGACAACCGATCTTCTTTAATCTGTAACTTAATCGACGACTTCAATATGACACTTTTGAATACTGGGGAAGCGACACGTGTACCTAATCCTAATCGCGAAAGCGTGCTTGACCTATCCCTTTGCTCGACATCACTAGCGTTAGATTGCCAGTGGAAAGTAATCAATGATCCCCACGATAGTGATCACCTACCAATCGTTATCTCAATTGCTAATGGGTCAACTCCAACGGATCCAATCAATATTGCGTATGACCTCACACGTAACATTGATTGGAAGTCCTATGAGACCATAATATCGCAAAGAATCGAGTCCCACGTGGAACTTTCTCCGGAGGAAGAATACGCGTTCCTTTCTGGCTTGATCATCGACGCCGCGACGCAAGCTCAGACGAAACCGATACCCGGGGTAACGATTAGACGGCGCCCTCCCTCCAAGTGGTGGGACAAAGAGTGCTCAGACCTGTACGCGCGGAGGTCCTCGGTGTATTTGGCCTTCCGAGAACAAGGCACTATCGATTTGCTCCGAAAGTACGATGTACTGGATAGACAAATGAAGAGCTTGATAAAAGCAAAAAAACGCGGATACTGGCGGCGGTTTGTGAACGCGTTGTCGAAGGAAACAGCGATGAGCACTCTTTGGGATACCGCCAGGCGCATGCGGAATCGTAACGTTTCGAATGAGTCCGAGAAGTATTCAGATCGCTTGATACTCGATTTCGCCAAAAAGGTCTGTCCGGACTCTGTCCCCGAACAGAAGACCTTTCGCGACGCGTTTTTAGAAGCTACGGAAGAGCATCCATTTTCGATGTTGGAATTTTCAATGGCTCTCCTCTCGTGCAACAATAAAGCTCCAGGGTTGGATAGAATGAAATTCAACTTGTTGAAGAATCTACCCGACTCTGCAAAAAGACGTTTGTTGAACTTGTTCAACAAGTTCCTTGAGCTAAACATTGTTCCGCACGACTGGAGGGAGGTAAAAGTCATTGCTATTCAAAAACCCGGAAAACCCGCTTCTGATCACAATTCTTATAGGCCGATTGCTATGCTCTCTTGCCTCCGGAAATTAATGGAGAAAATGATCCTCATACGGTTAGACGAATGGGTCGAAACAAATGGTTTACTTTCAGATACTCAATTTGGCTTTCGCCGGGGCAAAGGAACGAACGATTGCCTAGCGTTGCCTTCTACCGAAATTCAACTCGCCTTTGCTCGAAAAGAGCAAATGGCTTCTGCATTCTTGGACATTAAGGGGGCTTTTGACTCTGTCTCTGTTGAAGTTTTAACCGAGAAACTTCATTCGCAGGGACTTTCACCAAATTTGAATAATTTTTTGCTCAATTTGTTGTCAGAAAAGCATATGTATTTCTCACATGGTGATTCGACAACTTTCCGAATTAGTTACATGGGTCTTCCCCAGGGCTTATGTTTAAGTCCTCTCTTATATAATTTTTACGTCAATGACATCGATAAATGTCTTGCAAATTCATGCACGCTACGGCAACTTGCAGACGATAGCGTTGTATCCATTACTGGAAGCGAGGCTAACGATCTGCAAGAACCATTGCAAGATACCTTAGACAATTTGTCTGAATGGGCTCTTAAGCTGGGTATCGAATTCTCTCCGGAGAAAACTGAGCTGGTCGTTTTTTCTAGGAAGCATAACCCAGCTCAGCTGCAGCTCCTACTAACGGGTAAAACAATCACTCAGCTTTTAGTCGCTAAATATCTCGGGGTCTGGTTCGACTCTAAATGCACCTGGGCTTGCCATATTAGGTATCTGACACGAAAATGCCAACAGAGGATTAATTTTCTTCGTACGATTACCGGAACCTGGTGGGGAGCCCACCCAGGAGACCTTCTAAGGCTTTACCAAACAACGATATTGTCTGTAATTGAGTATGGGTGTTTCTGCTTCCGCTCCGCAGCAAACACACATTTGATCAAACTGGAGCGAATACAATATCGTTGTTTGCGTATTGCCTTAGGTTGCATGCAGTCGACCCATACGATGAGTCTTGAAGTGCTAGCGGGTATTCTTCCGTTGAAACATCGTTTTTGGAATCTCTCTTACCGGTTGCTAATTCGATGCACAGTTAAGAACCCATTAGTAATTGAAAATTTCGAGAGGTTGGTCGACCTTCAATCTCAATTCAGATTTATGACTTTATATTTTGACTATATGGCTCAAGATATTAATCCTTCTTCATACGATTCCTCCAATGTCGCACTTTTAGATACTTCTAATAATGCTATATTCTTCGACACCACCATGAAACAAGACATTTCTGGTATCCCGGATCAACTGCGACCCCAAGAGATCCCTAAGATTTTTTCCAATAAGTTTAAACATGTTAGTTATGATAAAAGGTTTTACACTGACGGATCTAATCTAGATGAGTCCACTGGCTTCGGTGTTTTCCACGAAAATTTTACCGCCTCCTACAAACTCGATGCTCCTGCTTCCGTGTACGTCGCAGAACTTGCTGCCATTCAGTACTCTCTTGGGATCATCGAAACCCTGCCCATAGACCACTACTTCATCTTCACAGACAGTCTCAGTGCCATTGAGGCTCTGCGATCGATGAAGACTGTGAAGCACACCCCGTATTTCCTGGGGAAAATACGGCGGTTTTTAAGTGCTTTAACAGATAAAAATTACCGGGTTACCTTAGCGTGGGTCCCTTCTCATTGTTCCATTCCGGGCAATGAAAAGGCTGACTCTTTAGCTAAGGTGGGTGCTATTGATGGCGATATTTATGTAAGACCAATTGCTTATGATGAATTTTATAGCACTTTGCGTCAGAGAACACTCAACAGTTGGCAACCATCATGGAACTCAGATGAACTGGGACGGTGGCTACATTCCATTTTTCCTAAGGTATCGACGAAAGCATGGTCCAAGGGGTTGGATGTAGGTCGGGACTTTATTCGCGTGATGTCCAGACTTATGTCCAATCACTATACGTTAAACATGCATCTCTTTCGTATAGGGCTTGTAGACAGTAATCACTGCGTTTGTGGCGATGGCTACCATGACATCGAGCATGTTGTTTGGTCGTGTACCGAATACTGTGGTGTTAGGTCTGAGCTTATAGATTCCCTTCGGGCCCGAGGAAAACAACCGAACGTACCCGTTAGAGACATTCTGGGAAGCGGTGATCTCCAGTACATGACACAGCTATACGGGTTTATAAAAAATGCTGGCATTAAAATTTGATTTCTTTTATATATTTGCTAGAATACAATTTCTGTCACAAACTGAAAGAGAATGATACACCCGGCTGGAGACACTAAAACGAAGACTCGGCATCTCTATGTTTACGCAGACACCTCAGACCAAAACTGCTCAAATAGAACATCACTGGTTAGCCACGTACAAATGAATACATTCTGTAATATAAAATTGTTAAAAACAAAATTGTAACACCCCTCCTCTCACCTTAAATCCCCACTAGCTCGTAGTCGGCCGCGAGAATAAAAAAAGGCCTCCCTCTTTTCCCTGCTAATTAAAAATTAAAAAAAATGTACTTGGCTCAGTTAAACATAAATTGTATCGTGCCGTGTCAAATAAACTATTTAAAAACTAAAAAAAACGGCAGCTGAAGTAGCAGAAATAACGATTCGGTGAACGAGACCGAACCGGCATCGAGGACAACAAGCTTGTATCCAGCAGCAACACAGTTGACAGCAGCAGCAGCAACGCCACGGAAACAACAAGTAACCACACTTATCTCAAAAACAAATTTTTATATATATTTACAATTAATAATAGGTACAATGTTCATATAGTTACAAACTGTTTACAAATCTAAAATGTTTTTATATCTCTTCAATATACAAATTATGCAAAAAATTAGAAAGATATTATAAATAAATGTTCAATTTAACAAAATAGCATATACTTACACTTTAAAAAGTAAAAGCCTAAATGTCAAAATCATACAAGGATTTGGAAAATTTACATAGATACCTCAAGAAAGCAATAAACACAAAGCTCTCGGACGAACTTTTACATACCAAAAGACACCTCAGTAACATACTAACAAAAGGGGTAGAAGAATATTTACATAAGAACAACGATAACATCCCCGACAAAGAGTTTAACAATATCGTGAAAAATACAAGGACTCTAAACTACGGAATCAACAACATAATAGACTTAAAATTACAATACAACAAAAGTAACACTACTGACCCAATTCCTGGCAGTAGCAGAAGTAATAACCCACCTGCGGGAAATAAAGACAATACAGCAAAAATCCATAACACTAACCCACTACCAGACGGTATTCTTTGGCTCTAAAATCAGGGTTAAACTCCCTAATAAAAGAAGTAAACAATAAAGAACTAAAAACGATACTAAAAGCAGGAAAATATACAGACATAGACGAAGCGGTCCAAAAAGTGCAAGAATACACCACGGACGCAGCTTTACCGTCTGAAATTGGAAATACAAACAACGTGTTTGCAATGCAACACCAGAGAAGTCCTAATAGGTTTCGGGAAAACCTTCATAGAAATAGAGGAGTTAATTACACAAACCACCGTGGAAATTTTAGAAATTTTTACAGCAACAATAACTATCAGAATTACAGACCAATTAGAGAAAATCAAGTATATCCACAATATAAATACCAAAATCGAAATTTTAGACGAGGAATGAGTCGAAAACACTTCCAACATCAACAAAATCACAGCAATTTTCAACATCAGGGAGACAACCAAGTATTTTTAATAAACCAAAGTCAGTTAGGCAATGACAATAACAGCCTTAACTGGGAAGCTTTGGAGGCGAAATACGGATTAGAAGAGCTAGAATAGAATTCATTTTTTTTTCTCACTAAATTTTTTTTTTCTTTTTCTTATTATGCACAATACATTGCTTTGCACCAATTTATGAATATTATTTTTTTTTACTTTTATAAAATAATTATCAAAATCTCAACTTCAACTTTAGATTCCAGTGGATTTCGAAAATTATTTAAATCTAAGACGTTTATTCAGGTAGGAAGCGGATACCATATCTGCTAACCTAGCTGAGTAACCAAAATTTTACAGATTTACCTGGTTGAAATGGCTTAAAATCACCAGTATAATCTTTTAGATGCACTTCGCATGCAGCTAAGCAGAAAAGCGACTCCGCAATTATTTTGAAAGACTGCTTATCGCTATACGCCTACGCGTATGCAATCAGCCGATGCTCGAAAGCTTGTGAGAATTGGACGCTTCCAAGCTACCACTACACAAGTCCATACCATGACAAATTATTGCCGTTGGCAACGCCTAGTTAGATAAAGCAAGATTATACAGACTAATAAACTGTAGGAGAAAGTTAAGAATGTGTTAGAAAAGTTAGAGATTGAGAAGTGACTTAGAGTTAAGTTAAGTTTTAATAAATCAATCCCATTTGGGACTTAGAACTATGAAGTTGTTCCCTCTCTTTACTATTTATATAAACAAACGGTCGCTATTGTTTCGTTCAGTACGGATCACGCTGCACCGCCGCAGCTTGTGTTTGCTCGTAGCTACATTACGTTGGGCCCAGTTCTTTAAATTCTGGCTTAAAATCGTCGATTAATATAAAAACCCGACAAATCTGAAGTGGTATAACTTGAGCACAGTGGTTGTGAAGGAGCTGCGGGCAGGTTATTAAACCACCCTAAAGGGTATATAAGCGTTTCTGAAGTACACTGGTGAAACGTAATTAATATCTGCTGTTTGACGACTCAACCGTTCCAATTACACCATTTTGTATTGCTGACTCGGCACCTAACGATAGGCGTTACTATGACTTGCAAGCGTTGCAAAAAGAAGGTGTCCGACGCTGATGCTGTCATCTGTCGTGGTTATTGTGGTGCTTCGTTCCATGCAATTTGCGTGAACGGCGACGTACCCCTTCGACAACATTTAGGGCAATATCGCAATAATCTATTTTGGTTATGCGATGGCTGTTCCCTGCTGTTTTCTAACGCGCACTTCCGTGCTTTGATGAGTGGATTTGACCAAAAAATTTCTGCTCTGCCAGATGCAGTACAATCTATGCAGGGAGAAATTGAAAAGCCAAACGAAATCAGTCAACGTAGCAGTCGATTCCATCAAAATGGGTACAAAAGCAGCTACTGCAATTCCTTCTATTTGCCTCGATCCTCGTCTGGAAGACGACTTTATTTGGGTCTATCTATCTGCCTTCCATCCGAATACCACAGAAAGGCAAGTAGCGTCTTTGGTTACGGACTGTCTGGAATTAGCTACCAACACCAAAGTTAAAGTGGTCAAACTAGTTCCTAAGGGAAAAGATTTAAATTCGCTCAATTACGTGTCTTTTAAAATTGGCTTAAACGAACGATTCAAAGAAAAAGCACTATCTTGCGACTCTTGGCCCGAACATATACGGTTTCGGCAGTTTGAAGATAACCGTGCAAAAAACTTACCGAGAGTTGTCAGTATAGCCTCTGTGGATCACCCGGAAACGGCAACTCTACCAACCTTGAGCTTGGCGAACATGGACGTGCAGGAATTTCGAGACTGCCAGGACGCACGCAACGATGCATGATGGGAGCTTCTTCCAACCCCGTAACAGGCCCTTTCGTCAACTTTATGCGCCACGCACCGTTATTTGCTTGCTGCCATCATAGTCGTCCTGGCTCTGTTAACGGCGGTTTCGAAGAAGTCTTCCAGCCTGCACTTTCAGGCAAGTATGCGTGTGATGTAGGACGTTCTCTCGGTGATTTTTCGAATATTTTCAGTCAGTTTCCGTCTACAAGCCACTACAATCAACAATTAGTGAATTCCGAATGCAACAGATTTTTTGATGTCACCCCTGTTCCGCCAACAAGCTACTGTGATGAACAGCCAGTCGTTTCAGATGATAGCGGATTTTCTGTTCAGCCAGTTCTGCAACCGGGCCGCACTGTAGAAAGTATTATGGAAGCTCCCGACCCTTCCAACCCAGTCGAGCAAAAAGCAGCCAGCGCTCTTCACAGCCGTCCCGGTCCTGTGGTCGGTTGTGGTTCGGAAGTCTTCCAACATGTAATTGCAGGCGAGTACCCCAGTAACTTATGTAACGAACCCTCGGTACCTGATGCATCATTTTTCAGTCCATACAACTCGCAACCAAACTCATGCATTAGGGGCCATCTCACCGACCACGATGTGCGCATTTATTACCAAAACGTGGGAGGCATGAACTGCGACGTGAATGCCTACCTCCTGGCTGCTTCCGACGACTGCTACGACGTAGTCGTGTTAACCGAAACCTGGCTCGGCTCGCGTACGCTCTCTCATCAGGTGTTCGGTCCTGAATTCGAAGTTTTCCGATGCGATCGTGGACCCGTAAACAGTCGGAAACTTTCTGGAGGTGGAGTACTTGTCGCGGTGACGCGAAGGTTAAAGACTAAAGAAGTGAAAAAAGATCTGTGGGATAGCATCGAGCAGGTGTATGCATGTATGCATTGAGCTTGCGAATCGAAAGGTCTACCTGTGTGGGCTTTATGTTCCACCCGACCGAGTACGCGATGATACATTACTTGGAGTTCACTCCCAGTCCGTTATGTCAGTAATCGATATGGCAACTGCAACCGATGAGCTTATCGTTATCGGCGATTTTAACCTACCCGGTATTACATGGCAATCATCGAGTAGCGGTTTTCTCTATCCAGACCCTGATCACTCTACTCTGCACATTGGAGCTATACGGTTTCTCGACTGCTACAGTTCTGCCACGCTGCGTCAGATCAACCACGTGACTAACGAGAACAATCGCTGCCTGGACCTCTGTTTCGTCAGCGCGCAGGACGTTGCCCCGGTTGTTTCACTCGCTCCATCACCTCTGGTCAAGCAAGTAAGGCACCACCCTCCATTATTTCTCGCCCTCAAGAACTTTTCGGTAAACCTTACGGAAACCGTCACACCTGTCTCTTACAACTTCCGAAAAGCCGATCACCGGAGCATTACCGAATTTTTTGCCGCTATCGACTGGGTCCGTGATGCCAATAGCGCTGCACTGACGTTATCGCACATAATCATTCACGCTATTGACCGACATGTTCCCAAGATAGTTCGTTCATTTAATAGTAAGCCTTGGATGACCCGCGAGCTTCGCATGTTGAAGACCAAAAAAAAGGCTGCACTCAGGACTTACTCCAGGTTTGGTACGCTTCCGTTCCGCGAGCACTACAAAAAGTTGAACACAGCGTATAAGAGGACCAGTCAGAGTTGTTTTAGACGACACCTGCAAAGCATCCAGCGCAGTTTAAAGGCGAAACCAAAAACATTTTGGAGACACGTTAACGCTCAACGAAGAGAATCGAGTCTTCCTTCGACGATGACTTTCAACGGCAAGGTTGCCTCCGAGCCGGAGAAGGTCTGCCAACTCTTTGCTGAGAAATTCGCGCAGACTTTTTGCAACGATGTGGCCCCGGCTGACCAAGTAACTCAGGCTGCTCAAAACGTTCCGATTGTAGTTGGGAGTAATTTTAGCAGACTCAACATTGATGAAGCAATGATCTCTCGAGCCGCCTCAATATTGAAATCATCGACAAAATTGGGTCCGGATGGAATTCCGTCTGCGTTCTTAAAAAAGTATATTGAGAGTCTGCTAACCCCTTTTCAGCTTGTGTTTGGCCTGTCCCTGTCAAGCGGAATATTTCCGTCTGCATGGAAAATCGCATACATGTTTCCCGTCCACAAAAAAGGAGAGCGCAAGGACGTGAACAATTACCGAGGAATATCGTCATTATGTGCCATTTCTAAATTGTTTGTGCTTGTTGTTATGACTCCTTTGCTGTCGCACTGCAAACAATACCTGAGCGAGGATCAACACGGTTTCGTCTCGGGTAGATCAACAACTTCAAATCTCTTGTGTCTCACATCGTATGTTGCGGAAAGCATGGCAGATCGCGCTCAAACGGACGTCATTTACACTGATTTGTCCGCGGCGTTTGACAAAATCAATCACGCTATTACGATTGCCAAACTCGAAAGACTCGGCATCAGTGGCTGTATATTACGTTGGTGCCATTCCTACCTTGTCGGTCGGAAACTGATTGTGACAATTGATGATTTTCAGGCGAATGCTTTTTTGGCCTCATCCGGTATCCCACAAGGAAGCCACCTGGGACCGTTAATCTTCTTGTTGTACTTCAATGATGTTAACTACGTACTTAAATGCCCTCGCTTATCCTTCGCTGACGATTTGAAGATTTACATGAAAATCCGTTCCATGGTGGATGCAATTTGCCTCCAGTGTGAATTTGACGCCTTCATAAATTGGTGCAACCTTAACTGTATGCTTGTTAATCCTGAGAAATGTTCTGTAATTTCCTTTGCTCGCATTCGCCATCCTGTCATCTTCAACTATAAGCTCTGTGGTACCGAAATTCAACGTGTCGACCATGTTAAGGATCTCGGCGTTATCTTGGATAGCCAACTATCGTTTAAACGGCATGTCTCATACATCGTGGATAAGGCATCCAGAACTTTGGGATTTATTTTCCGCATCGCAAAGGACTTTACGAGCGCGTATTGCCTCAAGGCATTATATTGTTCGCTCGTCCGTTCCACTCTCGAATACTGTTCCGTTGTCTGGCACCCATATTACCAAAACGGGATGGTAAGGATTGAATTGATTCAACGGCGCTTTTTACGCTTTGCTTTGCGTCGGCTACCTTGGCAAAACCAGTATCGTTTACCGGATTATGAGAGCCGATGCCGACTGATTCACTTGGAGACTCTACACGCACGTAGGAACATCGCAAGGGCTTTGTTTGCTGCCGATATGTTGCAGGGAAAAATCGATTGCCCTGCTATTCTGCGGGAAATCAATTCGAACGTACGACCTAGGACACTGCGGAATAATGCTATGCTGAGGATACCTTTTCAACGCACTAACTACGCACAAAACAGCACTATAGTCGGTATACAGCGAGCCTACAACAGAGTAGCGGCCGTCTTTGATTTTAATTCATCACGTGTTGCAATCCGCCGTCATTTTTCTGTGTTTTTTACTACTAACGACGACTAAGAGAATTGTTATTGTAATATTTTGTATTGTATTGTATTGTATTGTATTGTATTGTATTGTATTGTATTGTATTGTATTGTATTGTATTGTATTAAAGCGATCGTGACTGTAATTAGTTTAAGATAATTAGCCATCATTGGGACATTTGTTGTCTGTTGATGTAGATTATAATGAATGAATAAATGATGACTTTTTCAATTTGTAATTAGTTTGTATTACTTATGTTGTTTCAGTTTATTTAAAAAATATATATATAATTAGGCAAAATTTGTTAAGTTCGAGGGGTCATCCATAAATTTCGTTTTTTTTTTCAATGGGGAGGACGCCCGGTGGCACTACTTGTGGTCAAAGATCAGATAATTCTATAAAAAAGGAGAAAAGTGTCAAAATAAAATTAAAAATAGGGTTTCGTGCTTTATGCTTTATGCCAAATTCGTGTTCAGCGCCCCAAAATTATGAAAATACCAAGTTTTTGTCGCATTTATCGACACTTTTTTTGCTTGGCCAGACTTTGTATGGAGCCGCCCCACTGTGAATGACCATAACGTTAGCAAATAAGGCATTGGGTGTTATGCTTTTCACCTCCGCCAAACTTCCTATAAACTTCCCACTTTACACGCACGTTATATAAAGCATGTGCTTTTTCAAAAAAAAATAAGTTATTAACCTCACTGCGGTTAAAATGAATTAAATAATCCCCGTTACAAGGGAAATTCCAGTGCGCTGACTGTTTTCGCCTCGTGATTTTTGTTTCATTAGAATTACTTGGGTAGGGGCTATGCCAAGTAATTCTGTTAAAGTAAGTTTGATCTCATCAACGGTTTGATCGTTGGTGAGACCTTTCAATACGACCTTGAACGGCTTGGCGCTCTTCGTATCATATGTAAAAAATTTATACATCTTTTCAGTTAAATACTGAATAAGACGATTACGACCCTTAATAGAGTCGGCTAATAAGCGGCATTCGCCTCTACGACCAATTTGATACGTAACTTTAACGTCAGAAACAAACGTTGAAAGTTCCTTTTTGAAAATATTAAATTCAAACGAAATAGTCACCACAATAGGTGGAACTTTCTCCTTTTTTAAATATTTTACATTTTGTATAGTTTCATTACTAATAACCTCCATTTCACCAGCTTCTTGCTCAGGCAAAATATCAAAAGGATTGTCACTACAGACACTCGAAGTGTCAGGAAGAGATGCCTCTCTTTTCCTCCCCGCAGCGATGCGTGGTTTCTTTTCTCGTCCTGCCATTTCAGGTGACACGATAAAAGTTAAAACAAATGTTAAATTCAAAAGTAGGTAGTCTTGAGAAAACCTGATGGGAAATAACTTTCAGGTAGTCTTCAAAAGACACACTGACAAAACACAAACTTTGAAGCTATAGGCAGTCAAAGACCAGTCCACAAGCAACCGAAAACACGTCTGATCTGTAGGACAGTTCAAGACGCACTGGGAAAAATATCCTAAAATAAAGTAACTGAACATTACTGATGGTATAAGCAGAGCCGTAGCTACTCCGTTTCGCGTGGGGGGCAGAGAATTTTTATTTAATAAAACGTTATTTTTTGTGGAGTAAGCAGTTTAAAACCGTTATGTGCTCGACAAAAAAAACCTAAATTAATCCACCTAGCGGTCAGACTCAGCCTTTCTCATTCAAACTTATTATTTGTAAAAATAGATTTACATGAATGCTTATATCCAGGTTCATTAAGCCAGTATGTGAAGTAAAGAGAGTGAAAAATAAGCGAACTGGAAATATGATACAGATTTGGAAAAATATATCGCATCCCGACGGGACTTGAACCCGCAATATCTCTGTCTCCAGCATGGTGTTTTGACCAATTAAACTAAGGGGGACGGTGGTACTGTTCCATAATAAAATATGAAATTTGACGTAATGTTAGTGCTTAAGAAATAGCGAAATAAAAGAAATGACTCTTAATTTCGAACAATTCAATCACGAGCGATACCGGGAACGTTCAAATAGTACGATACCACATTTAAATCATGTTGTGGCCATATATATTGTTCAAAGCAGGTATAGTTTTGAATAGTCTTTGAATTTATTTTCTTTCCAAAACTTTTGAACCACATATCAAATTGTTATGAAGTTTGTTATTTGTTTATTTGTAAGTTTGAGAGATGACTCGTTTGTTTGACACTAGTTATGTTCAAATAAGTCGTGTAATCGTTGAGAAAATAGACTTTCGTTGTTTTAACAATTTAATACATAGCGGTTACTGAAGTTTAATTATAATCAAATGAAAAGGGAACGTATAGGGCAGCCAACATTTGAAACCACGTTTTCAATCATAATTCATCAGTTAACCCTTAACTAACCCGTTCATCTTATATCAATATTGTTCAAATCGGTTGTGTAGTTTCTAAAATAATTAAGTTTCGTGATTTTCACATTTCGATACATTACAGACGAAGTTACTGTCCGATCACAGCAAAATTCAATAGGGTGTTATGAGGCAGCTAGACCTTTCATTTGACATTAATTTTGTGGAAACCGGTCCAACCATCTCTGAGAAAAGTAAGTGAGTTTATGTAGTCTTTGGATTATGTTTCTTTTCATACCTGGATTTCACATTTTTAAACATAACAGGCAAAGTAATAGTCCGATTACAAAAAAAATCAATAGGGTCTTATAGGGCAGCAAGACCTTCCATATGGCACTGATTTTATGGAAATCGGTCCAGCCATCTCTGAGAAACATGAGTGAGATTAAATAGTCTCCAGATCACGTTTATTTCCATAAATTCTGAACCACATGTTCAATCTTCATAAAATTCAGAAGTTTAGAGTTTTTTAGGTAGCCCGTTCTTTTGAAATTAATTTTGTTCAAATCGGTTGTGTAGTTTCTGAGATATTGATGTTTCGTGATTTTCACATTTTGATACATAACCTCGAAACTAAAAATCCGATTACAATAAAATTCAATAGGGTCTTATGAGGTAACTAGACCTTTCATTAGCAATTAATTTCATTGAAATCGGTCCAGCCATCTTTGAGAAAATCGAGTGAGATTGGGAGAGCGTTACATACACCCACACATACACACACACACACACACACACACACACACATACAGAAAATGCTCAGCTCGTCAAACTGAGTCGAGTGATATACGACATCCGGCCCTTTTGAGCACTTTTATACCTTTAGTTTTTGCAGTGATTGCTATACCTTTCTAGGAGAAAGGCATAAAGGATCTTTACGCGTCTAACGGAGTTCTCGGGTACTCACAAATTAAAATTCTTATTATATTTCTTTAGCACCTAAAGATTCAGAAGCTATTTATTTTCAAATAAGCGTTCGGGGTGTCCCGTAAGAATTTTCTTATTCCCGAAAATCCGGTTTTCCGGGTTTATATTGCCGGAATTTCCCGGAAATAAAGCAGGGATATAAACTTTATCATTTCTGTCTTGAAGTGGCGAGCCAGCTTGTGGTTAAAATCCTCCTTATTAAAGAAAAAAAATCTACAAATTGCTAACCTAAACGAGCAGGTTTACATTGTGTAATTGAGTTTCAGGGGACCATTTTTTTACGCAGGTTCAGCTAGTTTTACTCTGACTGAGTAAGAGCTTCGTACATTTACTTTATATTCATTTCGAGCTTGTATTCAAATACCCAACCGTAAAAATACTCACCTCAATTGACGAGTAATGGAAAATATACAGTAGGGCGCCAGTGAGATGTATGAAAAAAGGTCATTCGAATATCGTTTAGCGATAGGGTTCAAAAGTCCCCATGCAAAATTTCAGCTAAATCGGCCTTTGGGAACACGTCCCTCAAAGCGATCAATGTTTCAACTTTCTGACTGATGAAATGCACAGGTAAAAGTTCATGATATCGTCGGTATCGATTTTTTTATGCCACATGTCTAAGAGATGCATGAAACATCGAGATCTGGTGTACCTTATCGGAAAAAAAATTTTTTGGATGATATTTTTCGAGAAGACGAAACTTTTGAACCCTATCGTTAAACGAAATTCAAATAAATCCATCTTCGAGAGTCGCCGACCGATGTCAACCAACGATACTGAGAGAATGGAGCGATTCAACCGTCAGCCCAAGTTCTTAATTTTACGATAGGCTTTGTTTGATCAGTGTTTACCATCAGACCAGGTAGAGTGTGGAATGCCTAGTTCAAAGTCCGGTCAGACTAAAATTTTTATAGTCTGATTTTATTTTGGACCGAACCGGAACAGAGTTGTTCGGACCAGGTAACGGTCTGGGTTATGCTTCCGAGATGTGGAAAAGTCTGGCCAAAATATATTGAACTGAACATGAACATGAATCACAAGATCATATTGCAGGTAGTTAGGATACTGGTAGAGATGGTCGGGTTTCGGGTCTTCAAACCCGAAACCCGAACCCGACCCGTACCCGACGGGTTCGGGTTTGAAAATTTTTGAAATTGTCGGGTAAGGGTCGGGTTCGGGTTTGAAAATTTCGGGTTCAGGTCGGGTTTGGGTATGAAAACCCGAAACCCGACTATAAAATCCATGAAATCTCGGGTTCGGGTCAGGTTCGGGTTCCACAATTTCGGGTTTGGGTCGGGTTCGGGTTTCATAGAAATAAAATTGTCGGGCTCGGGTTTTAACGAATAAAAAAATTTCGGGTTCGGGTCGGGCTCGGGTTTCGACCGAAAAATAAAATAAAAATTTCGGGTTCGGGTCGGGTTCGGGTTTGAAAATTTCGGGTTCAGGTCGGGTTTGGGTATGAAAACCCGAAACCCGACTATAAAATTTATGAAATCTCGGGTTCGGGTTCGGGTTTCATAGAAATAAAATTTTCGGGCTCGGGTCGGGCTCGGGTTTGAACGAATAAAAAAAATTCGGGTTCGGGTCGGGCTCGGGTTTCGACCGAAAAAAAAATTCGGGTTCGGGTCGGGTACGGGTTTGAAAAACATCAAACCCGACCATCTCTAGATACTGGCTCACCAAAAGATTGAAGAACTTATCCTTTTTGGCATATTTGCTCGACCAAAAAATTGACTGATACCGTTAACATTAAAAAAACTGGTGACTATTGAATAATGCTTATTGCTAATATTTCAGATTTTTCTTTTGGATTTTTTTCACCTAGTATCAATCACATACATGAGAAAATCACGTGGTGGGCCAATACAAACGCGTGGGGAGGCTAAGCTCCCCACTGGATTTATTGAAACGTAAAGCGAGAGACTTCGACGAGATGATTTTGCAGTTTAAAGGAAAATTTACTGCGCTCGAATGCTCGAGGGAAGATGAAGTAAGAATACTTTCGGTTCTACCGAAATCTTGGAACCAACAAACGATAACAGAATAGTTTGAAACAACGGAAATATTCATTCCAAAATGATTCTAAATTTTACTTCGAACAACTATTATGTAGCTCAACTACACGATCCACATATTGTTATCTCCGAGAATGTGAACATTGCCCAAGCCGTTTAGATTTTGAAAACAGATTTTTCAAAGAACTTGAGGTATCGACGAAAGCATGGTTCAAAGGGTTGGATGTCCAGACTTATGTCCAATCACTACACGTTAAACGCGCATCTCTTTCGTATAGAGCTTGTGTAAAGTAAGTGGTGATGGCTTTCACGACATTGAGCATGTCGTGTACTAAATTCTCTGGTGCTAGGTCCTAGCTGATAGATTCCCTTCGGGCCCGAGGAAAACAACTGAACGTTCCCGTCAAAGACATTCTGGGAAGCGGGGATCTCCAGGACATGACACAGTTATACTGTTTTTTGAAAAATGCTGACATTACAATTTAAAACTATTTTGTCTTGTCAGAACACTACTATGCTGGAGACACGAAAACGAAGAACCAACATCTATGTAAACACTTCAGACTAAAACTGCGCCACATCACTATTACTGTTCTACCAGTTGAAAAACAAAGTGTTAAATAGTTTTAATTCAAAATTGTACCTCCCCTCCTCTAACCTTTAATCCCCACTAGCTCGTAGTCCTCCGCGAGAAATAAAAAAATGGCCTACCTCTTTCTCCTACTATCTTAGACATAATAAGAATTGTATCTGGCTCAGCAAAACATAAGATGTATCGTGCCGTGTCAAATAAACCAAACTTGAACCTAAAAAAACTATTATGTAGCTGAACTACACGATCCAAATGTTGTTCATATGCACAATTGACACAAACTGGACTGCAATTCAAAGATCAATCTCTTCTCTAACCATACTGAATAGTTTCAAATTTTCAAGTATAATTCTTAAACTCAAATCAAAGTTTGAATGTCAGGTAATGCCATATGGCATCACCAGGTTAAAAAATGGCACTTGGTTTGGTCTGGTCGTACGCCGATCAGCGGAATCACTTTCTATCGTCCTTTGTCTTCAGTGCAAGGATAGCTTTGGCGGTTTTTGTCAATGCAACTGGAACAGAATCTTTAGCCACATGCTAACGTATCACGTGTACCAAAACAGTGAAGGCATTGTACACTGTGATTTTCTTACAGTCCGATGGCTTCATTACCAGGCGAGATGTAGGTACGATGCAACGAAAAGAAGCACCTGCTAATCTAGCACCGACCGGCACCGTTCTGTTGTACAAATTTGTAAACCTATGTTGCACAAATTTTCGAACATCGTGTTCAGAACGCGTGTCGTCTCAACATGTTTAGGGACCATACTTAAATGACGTAGCATTTATAGGGGAGGGGGGTACCATCATTTTGTGACAAGCTGTGACAAGGGGGGAGGGGGGTTGTAGTAAAATCATTTTTTTTAAGACTGATTTTTTTTGCAGGAAAAATGTATACTAAAAGTACACTAAAACATTGCACAAAGTATTGCAGCGAGATCTGCCGAAATGTTTTTATCTGTGCCACACACTTAACTGCGTAATGCTTTCTCGGTAAAGTAAAATACCGAACTACTTGAAAATATTTTAGTTTACCGTTGTTCGGTAAAAAATTGCTGCGAAATCGGAATTTCAACGTGTTTACCGCGATATCGTAAATTTGTTTACCGAAAAAATCCGTAAAACCGAAAACTTCCGAGTTTAGTAAACTAAAATACCGAATCTCGGAAACCTGACATTATTTAACCGAGATTTCGTCGAACAGAAAAGCTCTTACCGAGATTCCTGAAAACTGAGCTGTCAGAATAACGCGTGTTTCAGGACACACACTAACAGTTTTTTCATGTCCGGGTTTAGAAAAAAAGGAGCAGATTTTGTGGCTGATTATTTTTATATAAAAAATCTGCAATGATCTGATTAACTAGAATATTGAGTGAGTATACACTATTTTTTCTCAAAGCTTGTTTTTTTTTGCTGCAAAGAAAATTCGAAGAAAACGATTAATTCTTTCTTCACTCAATTTCGCAGGTTATCAACTCTCTTCGCAGGCTCCACAGGCTCGACTCAATTGACTTCTGAAAACGCACAGGACTTCTATATAGCTCATCCTAGCTCAATTCATGACAAGGTTAAAGTTCAAGAATTAGCCAGTGCAATATTCACGACGTCAAGAGTTGAATGGGCAGTGGATTCCTTAAAGCCCTTTAAATTGCTAGGGCCAGATGGGATTTATTCAGTGCTTTTACAAAAAAGCAAGGATATTTTAGTCCCGTCTCTGGTGGAGATGTTCAGGGCTAGCATGGTACTAAGCTACATTCCTAGTAAATGGCGAGAAGTCCGAGTCATATTTATTCCTCAGGCTGGAAAACGTGACAGGACAAGTCCCAAAGCATACAGATCAATCAGTCTAACTTCTGTTGTAACGAGCACCTTGAAACTATTCATTTTCAAATATTAATCTTACTAATGGTAAAGTTGATCACAGATGTTTTCTTATTTAATTTAGTTTGCATTACGCAAATTGCATGCTAGTGTTAATTTTATAATTTATACGCTTCAATATTTTTCAAAAATAATCTGCTGTTGAGATTACCGCAACAGGCTCAAAAAGTAGTAATTGGCATAACATTTGACCAGAGCAATGAGTTCCCTTACGTCCGCTTAAGTTGCTTCGCATGCATCGCTGGCGGTCGAAGAGTAGATTGACCCAGCCGAATAAGTCTATTGACCTATTGCGTCACTGGGAGAGTTTCCTTTTTCTCTCTATCCTCGGGGATGGGATACTGGATGCTGGGTGGAAGATGCACGCTAGAAGAAGATGACTTTGCCGAAACTGCAACCTTCGGGCTTTTAGCGTTGGTCTGAGGAATCCAAATGCTTGATCGTTCACTCTAAGTTGACTAGTGAAAGAGGTAGGAGCGATCTGCACAGTACAGATTCGCGCGAAGTTTGAGACAGGTGGTTAAAAAAACCAGTGAAACTCTTTATTTAATTTACTAAGGACAGTTCCTTTCCCCAGATAGACCCGTAAATAGATAAAGGCAGGTTCCATTCAGAGTGGATGTGCGTAAACAATTCTAGTGTGCAAAGTGTGCATAAAGGTAAGAAGCGGAATCTTGCCCAAAGGCGCTAGATAATGAAACGACACGTGCTGGCCACCTTTTCTTCCATTAGAATCGCCACCGCTCATCGATTGCGACATCACGGATAACCCCGCGGCTTTCCTGCACATCACGATTCCGAACACGAGCATCGTCAAACGTTTATGCCTGTACGGAACAGGCCGAAAGACCAGTAATCAGCACCATCACCCTTGATGATTCACTGATCGAGGCGCACGCTGTGCGCTGCCAGGCAGCAGCAGACGTTCGAGGAGAACAATAGGCTAGACGGATAGAGTGGAGACACCCGATTTCGACCCAACGTAGCGCTGGTAGCGTACCGATAGGACATCGGTGAAAGGACCCGCGTGGTACGAAGCAGAACGACGCAGCAGCAGTAATCAGGTATGGCGGCTACGCCATTGTAAGCCGACCCAACCTCATGAAAACCGGTAAAGAGTGAGTACTCCCATCTAATTTTTGTCCATGCGCATGCGACTAAGCTAGGGCCGTGACCCTAAGCCGAATCTAGTGAAGATTTGCCCCGCCGCACACTTGCCCCTTTGACGACAGCAGAATTGCACACTGGAGAATATAGGGAATAAATCAGGAAAGGAATGAGTTAGGATAAAGAAATGACTAGGCCTAGTGGAGCGAAATTGTAAATCAAATCCAATGTTAATAAAATGCTGAAATGTGATAGAAGGTACCAAATCTCACTAGTATAAACCGCAGTAGTTAAACGGCAGAAAACGGCGGATTTTATGAAAAGCGATAGACTGTCCTAGTCTGGGTTAAGGTTTTTCACTGGTTCGGGGTTTCGTGTAGTTTCGCTGTTTTTTTGGCATTATTTTACTGGGGTGGCTGGCTCCAAAACCAGCCCGGAAAGCTCTCGAATCCACTCTGGTCAATTTTAGTTCTGCGAGACTGGATTGGGCCAGTGATGAAAATTAACCCTCTGCCGTTCTGTTTTTGCGAGGTCGAGTACCGCGGATAAAGGTACCAGGTGGAAGCGTAGGCAAGGTATCTGACGCATTTAGCGGAGTAGAGCAGGGCATTAAAGGTCAGCGGACAGCTTCCCTTCCCGTAACGGGACAAAATAGAACCTCCCCTTGGAAGGTCTCAGGCTGGGCAATCACATCTCGGCGGGTGGTCTCTCTTAGGAGAGTGGCGCATTCAAGCCACCCGCTTATCATCGGGAAGCGATTCGGCCGACCAGTTACACTGTCAATTTGAAAATGATGGAAAAAATCATCAATCTACATATCAAATTATCATATTTGAACAGTAGACCATTAAGCAAATTCCAGTTTGCCTACCAAGCTGGTAAATCAACTTAAACAGCACTCCACACGTTGGTTTCAAAGCTAGAGAAGTCTTCTGACGCTAAAGAAATCTCACTGGCAGCTTTTCTTGATATTGAGGGAGCATTTTACAACGCTTCCCATGAATCTAAAAAGAAAGCTATGTTAAATCGAGGGTTCGACATGTGCATCTCGAACTGGATACTTGCTATGTTAGATAATCGGGTAATCACAGCCAATTTAGGAAGATCAACTTTAACGACAAAACCAACAAGAGGTTGCCCGCAAGGAGCGGTTTTATCTCCTTTATTGTGGTCTCTTGTAGTCGATGATCTTCTTAACAACTTAACAAACCTAGGATACAAAGTCATTGGGTTCGCTGATGACATTACTATTTTAGTTAGGGGTAAATGCGGGTCTACTGATAGAATGCAATCCGCCCTAAACTACACACTCAAATGGTGCAGGCTGGAAGGACTAAACGTCAATCCTTCTAAAACAGTCATAATCCCATTTACAAGAAATAGAAAAAATAATATTGCAACTCTTAAGTTGGGAGAAACACAGTTGGTGCTATTCAAGAGCACTAAGTGTAATGTCGGATATTACGGAAATAAACACAACCGTTTCGCTTGATCGTCCGTACCCAACTCAACGCTCTTTACTTAGATTCTTCCAAATGTATTGTATCGTGTATGTATTGGTGACACTCGTTCTTCTCTCTTCTATGTATAACACATCCCGATCCTACACTCCCCCGCTTTCTCAAATGTCCTGAACTATACTTAGGTGATAATCCTTCAGATGTTCTGGTTTCCGAGGTTCTCGTCGCAGACGTTGAGTCTCTGGTCGTTGCTCCGGCTGCTGAACATCCTTTGAAGCTTTGTTGGATTCACCGACTTCAGTATCCGTCACCTGGTGCCGTTGAGGAAGTTTCTTCAAGTGTGCTGAGCTACGATGCAGAATCCTTCCAGATTCCAATGATTCCAGTGTAACATCCTGCCCTGATTTTTCAACGACAACGAGTTCTTCTGGACTGAAATTGCTTGCCAACTTATTTTCCTTCATCATACGCTTAGCAACTACCAAGTCACCAGGGTTCAGGGAACTAGGTTGCGCGTGACGTCGTTTATCTGCATATTCAGCATCAGTTAGTTTCCTCTCCCGATCTCTATCCTGAATGTCCTCGTACTGTTCTGATGTTAACGAAATTGATGGTAATTTATCGCGAAGCACTCGCCCGAACATAAGTGCCGACGGTGCCACTCCTGTTGTGGAATGCGGGGTAGAATTATACAGCAACAGATAGGTTCTCAAGTCCCATCTCCAGTCTGCGTCGGTAGACTCCTGACTTATCTGTAGCCGTTTTTTAAGAGCCCTATTGGCCCTCTCCACCTCCCCATTAGCTTGAGGCCAATAGGGATTAGTTCGAACCAGTTTTATTCCATGTTCTGTGCAGAATTTATTCAGCAATTCGCTTACAATTGTGGTCCATTGTCTGCTCGCATGGTCTCTGGGATTCCATACCTGCAGAGCCTGGACGGTTAATTTGGCAGTTATTTCTCTCATGATTATCACTTCAATGAAACGACTGAAATAGTCTATCAACACCAACAAGTTGTAGCCCGACGGCAATGGAGCCATGAAATCTGCTGCGATATGGCCCCAAGGCTTATCTGGCATGGTTGTACGTTTCAGAGGTTCTGGAGGATCCTGTGCTGACATCAAGATGCATTCTTTGCAACCTTTGACAAATTTTTCCACCTCTTTATCCATACCGGGCCACCAGACCTTTTGCCTCAACCGCCTCTTCATTACGACGATGCAAGGATGGCCCTCATGAGAAAGTTCCAGAATCCTGTTTTGCAGTGCTTCCGGAATTACAATTCGTTCACCTCTCAATAGTATTCCTGCTGATTGGCAAAGTTCAAAGGCAAATGGCTCAAAGGGCTTAGCAGCTCCTAACCAATCATTACTCTCCTGAGCTCTGTATACATCAATAATTTTCGCATCCTTGGAAGTCTCCGCCCGAATTTCGTCCAACGATACCGCTACAGGAGTTACCATTTTAATCAACATCCTTACGGAGCATTCATCTCCGTCGTCAAATGTTGTTGTTGCGGATGTTGACAATCTTGATACGGCATCAGCAATGTTCGTAGTCCCAGGTTCATACACAATTTCAACGCTATAGGACTGCAACCGGAGTACCCATCGTTCTATTCTAGCGCACGGTTTAGAGCGAGGACTGAACAAAAATGTAAGGGGCTTACAGTCTGTAACTAGCTTGAATCTGATTCCTTGGAGATATAGACGAAATCGATCAACTGCCCATACCAAAGCCAACGCTTCCTTTTCGGTGTGAAAATATTTCCGTTCAAGGTCAGTGAGAGACTTGCTCACATAAGCAATAACCCTACGAACTTTAAGCGGATCTTCTTGCATCGACACTGCGCCCAACCCTGAAGGACTTGCGTCGGCTACGAGAATAGTGACATCTTTGGGATCGAAGAAACCTAGATTATTGATTTGGAACTCCGCTTCCTTGATACTGTCAAATGCAGCTTGTTGTTTAACCATCCACTGGAATGTCACTCCTTTACGTAGCAACTGTCTTAGCGGATCTGTTATTGCCGCCAGATGTGGTATGAATCGTCCAACATACGTAACTAACCCTAGAAAGCTACGTAACTCTGCCGCGTTTGCCGGTTCTCTAAATTTTGCCACAACTGAAACTCGACTCTCAACTGGCCTGACTCCGTTTACCGAAAGATTGTGTCCCAAAAATCCAAACTCGAAACGTTAAACTGACATTTATCCCTGTTCAACAACACGTTATAGCTTTAACAGTGCCTTCAACCGATTATCATGCTCAGTCTGTGTACGCCCCGAAACTACAACATCTTCAAGGTAGACTATTACTCCTTCTAGCCCCGCAACAATAGTCTCCATAACCTTCTGGAACAATTCCGGGCCACAACTCGCCCCAAACACTAGTCGCTTGTATCTATGTTATAAGAGAAGAAAATGAATAGTATATAAAGTTAATTTATTTGTTTAGAAAGTTAAGTTACGACTCAAAACACTCTTCACCTAAACAACCCATATTTGGTTAAGAATGTCGTTATAACTCTAGAGTTTCCCGATAGCTCCACCTGATGATATGGGTCCTTAACATCAAGCTGTGAGAACTTCACGGCCCCATTAACCGATGCCAGCATCTCCTTAATCACTGGGAGTGGGTGTGTCTCCCGCAACACGGCTTGGTTCGCTCTTCTCATATCGACGCACAGTCTGACATCTCCATTTTGTTTAAGAACGGGAACAACTGGTGATACCCACGGTGAAGGTCCGTTTACTTTCTCAATGATGTGGTTTTGCATCAAGTATTGGAGTTTATCATGAATTTTCCCTTCGAGAGCCAATGGTGCACGTCTATATGCCTGCTGTACTGGCTGAACTGATTGATCAATTGGTATCTCAATCAATACCCCTTTTAGCTTCGGGAACGCTGATTCCGACGACGACTCTATAGCTGCAATGTCAAAACCGACTTTCAAAACTCCAAGTTCCTTTGCACACACATCACCCAAAAGATTTCGTTGGCCTTTCTCTGCTACGTAGAATTTCGCCCTCACCCTGTTGGTACCAGCTTCAATATCTGTCCAGAACATGCATTTGATTTTCATTGGTTGTTTTGAAGCATACGCTCTCAATGATCGATCGGATTCCCACGAAAGATTCTGCATTTTCATTCCTGCTTCTTTGGCCGCACTCTATGTCGCTTCGTCCAGAATGTTGACATCGGCTCCCGAGTCGATTATCATGGGAATTTTTATTCCACCCACTTTGAACTGAAATGTGTTCCTGCCCATTGCATAAAAGATGTTCTCCTCCTTAAAGCCATATTCCGCCTCATCAGATACGAGGCGTATCTTCTTCGATTGCTGATTTGTAGTGACTCCTGATTTACGTTTCAAGCATCGAACAGCAAAGTGTCCTAGTTCGCCACATTCAACACATTTTGCATGCCTGGCTCGACAGGCCGTATCTCCTTTCAAGTGCCCCCTACGACCACACGCAAAGCAAACTCTGTCTGTTCGATTGAAAAATTGAGCGCCCGATGTCCGAAAAGAGTTCGAACGAATAGGTGGCTTGAACACCTTGTTAACAGACGCCGTAGTCCCATAGTCTACTCTTTGTCGGTCGAGTTCTCTAACTTGTAGTTTTACATCAGCAATGGTTGTTCCCAAAGATACAATCTCGTCTAGAGACATGTATTAGGCTAGAATTTGCCGTCGCAATTCAGATGAAATACATGACTCCACAATCTGTTTAATAATGCGGTCTTCAATTTCCCTTACATCGTATCTATCAAATTCACAAAGCTTCGCTTGAATACGAAGGCGTAGGACAAAATCTGCGAAACGCTCATCTGGTTTTTGAGCAATTTGCCGGAATAGATGGCGCTCATAGTTCCGCCGTCTCATGGGCTCAAAATGCTCATCGAGTTTCTTAACAGTGACATCGTAGTACGGTGGGTCTGCTACGACATGCGGAATCTCATCGGTTCCTGGAAAATGATCAAATATTTCCTGAATATCGGGTCCGGCCAGATGTAGTAGAATTGAGCGTTTCTCCCATTGGGACGTGATTTTGCTAGCGTCAAAATAGCGCTCGAGTTCACGCTTCCACTTTTGCCATTCTGTTGGTAAGTGTGTCCTTTCAGCCGTTATTTCAAACGGTCTGATACGCCGTATTGAATCCATCCTACCAACATGAAAGAAAACATTTGTCATAGTGTTCAAACATGTGATATACAAAGTGCCAGCAATAATATCAATCTTAAAAAAATTATATCTTTATTTTTCTCTTTACCTAGCATCACTTCTAAAATAAATTAAATTTATCCCGACACTTTCCCACAGTGCATTGTAATCTCACTGCAGTGATAAATTTTTTTTAAGTGTTTTCCTTAGTATAGAAAAAATAGAAAATAAATTTATGAACTAACCCACCAAAGTTGCATGAAATGATTTTGAAATGGATCCATTTGCCATTAAGTATTTGAATACCAATTGATTATGAATAACTCATGACAATGTCGTTCATAACTTTCTTACCTTGAAACCTTACCCCCAATTTTGGACACACTGTCGTATCACAAGCAGTATTGTGGTTGTTTTAGAGTCCTCAGATAAATTTACCACATATACAAATAAAAACTCACCAGAAGCCAAGCTTGGCCTGTATAGCTGTTGAAAATTTCAACCAGTAAAACTGTAATCTCTCTTTTTCCTCCACTTTACTCCACCAATAATGCATAACCACAACATACCCGTAAATTTCCGACATAATCCTAGTCTCTCATTCTGCTGTATCATAATATAATGCAATCTATCTTTTCGTACCCTTTCCATGAAAACGAATCCTCTCTGCACACAGTTGCAGCTTTTCTCCAGCGCACCCAGTAGCTATCTCATTTCTGCACCCAGTTGCAATTTAACTCCCAGTCGCACACAGTTGCGATGCCTCGTTTCTGCACACAGTTGCAGCTTCCCGTTTACCGCACACAGTTGCAGTTCCATCTAACGCACGCCGTTGCGTTCAAGCACTTTCGTGAAATAAAAATCACCTCTGCACACAGTTGCAGCTTCCGTTCACCGCACACAGTTGCGACTACCCACCTTTGCACACAGTTGCAAACCCACGCAATGCCACACACATCAGCGACAATGAGCCACCAACTTCTATTCTTCCTTTCCACACCAATATCCCTTTTATCGGTAGCAGCGGCAACGTTGCTCACCGCTCACTCAAGAGCAAAAATATTCCATACACACTAACGTTGATGCTAGACTTTTTTTTTACTACATTCCTCAAACACAACCACAACCGTTCCTGCTCTGCTTTGAACGACAGTATGCCACTTACTTCATGGTTATTCCAATTATTTTCCAATATCCAATATCATTTTATCCACCTTGGCTCATTACCTGACTTTAACTTTTACTTCTTCAACTGAACCTTGTAAAACTTAACCATCAGCTAATTTTCTTTGCCATGAACGGCCATTTTGATTTTTTCCTTTGGATTTATTGCTGGTCACTTTTTCACTCACAATCATTTGCTACATTTCCTCTACCCTGTGTTCCTCGGCACAACGGTTTAATTTTTACTCACCGGAATCTTTTACCTCTGAACTTATCCCAAAATCACAAAAAAAAAAAAATTTTCACCCCGTCGCCAAATGTAATATAATGGATATTACGGAATTAAACACAACCGTTTCGCTTGATCGTCCGTACCCAACTCAACGCTCTTTATTTAGATTCTTCCAAATGTATTGTATCGTGTATGTATTGGTGACACTCGTTCTTTTCTCTTCTATGTATAACACATCCCGATCCTACACTAAGTACCTAGGTGTAATGCTCGACCATAAGCTCAACTGGAACGACCATCTAGAGTATGCAATCTCAAAGGCAAACAACGCTCTTTGGGCTTGCAGCAATACATTTGGCAAAAAGTGGGGACTCAAGCCGAGGATGATCCACTGGATATACTCAGCAATAGTGAGACCCAGAGTAACATATGCTTCGCTAGTGTGGTGGCCCAAAACCACACAAATATCAGCTCAGAAGAAGCTAGATAAACTACAACGTCTGGCATGCTTATCAACAACAGGAGCAGTGGCCAGTGCACCATCCAAAGCCTTAGAAGCTCTTTTATATCTTCTACCCTTGCATCAATATGTACAACTTGAAGCCGAAAAAGGTGCTCTTAGGCTCAAACGTGTTAAATTTTTTCAGGAAGGAGATCTACAGGGATATTTACGAATCCTCAAAAATTTCCAACTGAACACCTCAGTAACCATGAATGAAGATTGGATGGACTCTAGGACTAACTTCAGTGTTCCTTTCAAAGTGATTGAATCCAATTGCACCGAATGGGAAAAAGGAGGTCCTAAAGTTCGTCTAGGATCTGTAATTTTTTATACAGATGGCTCTAAAATGGGCGAGTTTACAGGCGCTGGGGTCACTTGACCAGGAATAAATGTATCAATTCCAATGGGACAGTGGCCCACAGTTTTTCAAGCCGAAATAAATGCTATTTTACAATGCACAAATATTTGCTTAGCTAGGAAATATAAGTATGCCAATATCTGTATTTTCTCAGATAGTCAAGCAGCCCTCAATGTATAAAAAGCATATACATGCCAGTCGAAGTTGGTATTAGGGATGGGAAAACTATCAGTAACTACTGATCTCGTTGGAAGAGGGCAGTAGTACTATTCCATCAAATTGGTTGGGTGAAAAAAGGCCTCCCGTTACCACCGAGGTGCGCATTAATCTTAAGATTTGTCCATGTTGCTGGATTTCGCGGCATTTCGCGATTTTTGTTAATTTCACGACCGATGCTGGATTTCGTGGAATTCGCGGCTTCCGCGAACTCGTGATTTACCACTGTTCCAACTGATGGTATTCCTATCCTAAGCATAGTGCATTCTTCATTTCGCGTTTTATTTTGGAAGATGAAAAATAACAATGTTCAGAAAACAAATGCATTTTTGGATTGCTGATAACTTAGTAGAAGGTTTCAAAATTTGGAAAAATCTACGAAAAAAGTTAGAACGAAAATTATGATTTTTAGTGCCTTCTAATAGAAAACTCAATGTTGCTCGTAATATGTAAAAGATAGAAACATGATGTCTTCGATAAAGTTTCTTGTTTTCAGATAACCTAAAACTTTGTCGAAGTCACCTTGCGTCTATCTCAATCTGATTAAAAAGTAAATTTTTTATCTCACTTATTGGTGGATTGATCACCCTTCTTTCTACATTAAAAAATGCATTTTTGAATATCCTGAAACTTCTCCGAACATACCTTATGGCTATAACCAACATTTGAATCACTATTTAGTAAATTATACGCACAAACGGCAAAATAAAACACTGTGCAATGAAGATATTGAGCTTTAGTGGCATTTTTGACAAAATGCATAGTTTTCCATCACATGTAAAAACGCCGATATCTCAGCCCCTCGATAAGATATCAAGGATCTTTTTTCATGTAAATTTTCGTCTTGAATTCCGCTTCGCAGTAAAAATTTCAGTTCTTGATCAAAAAATTTTTTTATATGTGTTTTGAAGGGTTTTATCTGAAAATTATAAGGAAAATTCACTTTTTTGAGATGTTCAGTTGGCTCTGTGAGTCAAATAATTGAATGCGATGCTGAACCAAACCATGCAAAATATTCAAAAACAACCCCACAAAAATAAAAAAATATATGGAAAAATGTAGGAATCGAACAGATTTGAAAAAAGTGCAAAAGAGTGGTTTTGTAGCTTAAAACCTAAATTAATACACGTTCTTAGCTGGCTTGATAATCGACGCCGCGACGCAAGCTCAGACGAAACCGATACCCGGGGTAACGATTAGACAACGCCCTCCCAACAAATGGTGGGACAAGGAGTGCTCTGAGCTGTACGCGCGAAGGTCCGCGGCGTATAAGGACTACCGGGAGTACGGCACTGTCAACCTACTACGAAAGTACGAGGCACTGGGCAGGCAGATGAAGAGCTTAGTAAAGGCGAAAAAACGCGGGTACTGGCGGCGGTTCGTAAACGCGTTGTCGAGGGAAACAGCGATGAGCACTCTTCGGGATACCGCCAGGCGCATGCGGAACCGTGACGTTTCGAATGAGAGTGAGGAGTATTCAGATCGCTGGATACTCGATTTTGCCAAAAAGGTCTGTCCGGATTCTGTACAGGAACGGAAAACCTTTCGCGACGCGTTTATAGTAACTACGGAAGAGCCTTCATTTTCGATATTGGAATTTTCAATGGCTCTCCTGTCGTGCAACAATAAGGCTCCAGGGTTAGATAGAATAAAATTCAACCTGTTGAAGAATCTACCCGACTCTGCAAAAAGACGCTTGTTGAATTTGTTCAACAAGTTTCTTGAGCTAAATATTGTTCCGCATGACTGGAGGGAGGTAAAAGTCATTGCTATTCGGAAACCCGGGAAACCTGCCTCTGATCACAATTCATATAGGCCGATTGCGATGCTCTCTTGCCTCCGGAAATTAATGGAGAAAATGATCCTCTTACGGTTAGACAAATGGGTCGAAACAAACGGTTTACTTTCAGATACTCAATTTGGCTTTCGCCGGGGCAAAGGGACGAACGATTGCCTAGCGTTGCTTTCTACTGAAATTCAACTCGCATTTGCTCGAAAAGAGCAAATGGCTTCTGCGTTCTTGGATATTAAGGGGGCTTTTGACTCTGTCTCTGTAGAAGTTTTAAGCGCGAAACTTCATTCGCAGGGACTTTCACTAAATCTGAATAACTTTTTGCTCAATTTGTTGTCAGAAAAGCATATGTATTTCTCACATGGCGATTCGACAACTTCCCGAATTAGTTACATGGGCCTTCCCCAGGGCTCATGTTTAAGTCCTCTCTTATATAATTTTTACGTCAATGACATCGATGAATGTCTTGCAAATTCATGCACGCTAAGGCAACTTGCAGACGATAGCGTTGTATCCATTACTGGTAGCGAGGCTAGCGATCTGCAAGGACCATTGCAAGATACCTTAGACAATTTGTCTGAATGGGCTCTTAAGCTGGGTATCGAATTCTCTCCGGAGAAAACTGAGTTGGTCGTTTTTTCTAGGAAGCATAACCCAGCTCAGCTGCAGCTCCTACTAACGGGCAAAACGATCTCTCAGGTTTCAGTCGCTAAATATCTCGGGGTCTGGTTCGACTCTAAATGCACCTGGGCTTGTCATATTAGGTATCTGACACGAAAATGCCAACAGAGGATTAATTTTCTTCGTACGATTACCGGAACCTGGTGGGGAGCCCACCCAGGAGACCTTCTAAGGCTTTACCAAACAACGATATTGTCAGTTCTTGAGTACGGCTGTTTCTGCTTTCGCTCCGCCGCGAACACGCACATTATAAAATTAGAGAGAATACAATATCGTTGTTTGCGTATTGCCTTGGGTTGCATGCAGTCGACCCATACGATGAGTCTTGAAGTGTTAGCGGGTATTCTTCCGTTGAAACATCGTTTTTGGAATCTCTCTTACCGGTTGCTAATTCGATGCACAGTTATGAACCCATTAGTAATTGAAAATTTCTAGAGTTTGGTCGACCTTCAATCTCAATCCAGATTTATGACTTTATATTTTGACTATATGGCTCAAGATATTAATCCTTCTTCATACGATTCCTCCAATGTCGCACTTTTAGATACTTCTAATAATGCTATATTCTTCGACACCACCATGAAACAAGACATTTCTGGTATCCCGGATCAATTGCGACCCCAAGAGATCCCTAAGATTTTTTCGAATAAGTTTAAACATGTTAGTTATGATAAAAGGTTTTACACTGACGGATCTAATCTAGATGAGTCCACTGGCTTCGGTGTTTTCCACGAAAATTTTACCGCCTCCTACAAACTCGATGCTCCTGCTTCCGTGTACGTCGCAGAACTTGCTGCTATTCAGTACTCTCTTGGAATCATCGAAACCCTACCCACAGACCACTACTTCATCTTCACAGATAGTCTCAGTGCCATTGAGGCTCTGCGATCGATGAAGCCTGTGAAGCACACCCCGTATTTCCTGGGGAAAATACGGCGGTTTTTAAGTGCTTTAACAGATAAAAATTACCGGGTTACCTTAGCGTGGGTCCCTTCTCATTGCTCGATTCCGGGTAATGAAAAGGCTGACTCTTTTGCTAAGGTGGGTGCTATTGATGGCGATATTTATGAAAGACCAATTGCTTATGATGAATTTTATAGCATTTTGCGTCAGAGAACACTCAACAGTTGGCAATCATCATGGAACTCAGATGAACTGGGACGGTGGCTACATTCCATTTTTCCTAAGGTATCGACGAAAGCATGGTTCAAGGGGTTGGATGTAGGTCGGGACTTCATTCGCGTGATGTCCAGACTTATGTCCAATCACTACACGTTAAACACGCATCTCTTTCGTATAGGGCTTGTAGACAGTAATCACTGCGTTTGTGGCGATGGCTACCATGACATCGAGCATGTTGTTTGGTCGTGTACCGAATACTGTGGTGTTAGGTCCGAGCTTATAGATTCCCTTCGGGCCCGAGGTAAACAACTGAACGTACCCGTTAGAGACATTCTGGGAAGCGGTGATCTCCAGTACATGACACAGCTATACTGCTTTCTGAAAAACGCCGACATTAAAATTTAAAATTTTCTTTGTCTATTTGTCAGATTAAGGATACAAATATGCTATGCTGAAGACACGGAAACGAAGAGCCCGCATCTATGCTTACACAAATATTTTGAACCCACAACAAACAAGAATACAATTGCTCTACCAGTTGAAAAACAAAGTTCCAAAATAGTTTTAAGTCAAAATTGTATCTCCCCTCCTCTCACCTTAAATCCCCACTAGCTCGTAGTCGGCCGCGAGAATAAAGAAAAGGCCTCCCTCTTTTCCCTGCTAACGTAGAATTAATACGAATTGTACTTGGCTCAGTAAAACAGAAAATGTATCGTGCCGTGTCAAATAAACTAATTTAAACCTAATATATATATATATATATATATATATATATATATATATATATATATATATATATATATATATATATATATATATATATATATATATATATATATATATATATATATATATATATATATATATATATATATATATATATATATATATATATATATATATATATATATATATATATATATATATATATATATATATATATATATATATATATATATATATATATATATATATATATATATATATATATATATATATATATATATATATATTAGGGCGGTTCGATTTGTAGGGGATCAAAAAATCGCTTAGACACATATGGTTTTCGGATTCTAGGGATCAAAATAAGATACTTTGCTCAAAAAACCATACCTCTAAAATGAATTCTGATGTCCCTTGTACTAACGTGTAGGTACCCAAAAGGTCAAATTTCAAAAAATCCTGTTTTGACCCATTTAGAGTGCCCCAATCGAGTCCAAATGTATGACCGACCCCCACTAACTTTGGAGGGCCGACCCACCCATGCTAGTGTTACCCCCCTGGGACCCCCCTAGGGGGTCTCCCATACAAAAATATAAAAAAATATCAAAAAATCACCATTTTTGGCACTTTATATGACTAAAATCAGTGAAATGGCTATTATTTTTCCGCACAAATGAAGTTTCTAGGAAAAAAATGTTTTTTTTTTGTTTTTGGATTTTTGTTTTCTCCTGCTTCGCATGGGATAATAATAATAATAATAATAATAATGGTTTAATAACGTTTTCATTCGACGGCAGAAAAGATGATACTTATACGAGAGAAAAAATTGATGGTAAGTATCATAGTAGGATGGTAAAAGAACCTCACCTTGTTATTTTGAGAGAACCGAATTCTCGATTGATTGGTTACGCAAGACTGGTAGAGGAAAGTGCTGAATACAAAACAACAAAATTGAATGAATTTTTCAACGATAAAAACATATCTCTGGATGCATTGATTGGCATATGCACTGACGGTGAGCCAACAAACACTGGCACACACGGTGGAATTATACGAAGATTCGAATTGCTGCTAAAAAGACCATTGCATTGGTTTGTTTGCTTTCTACACTTCAACGAACTTCCGTTTCGACATTTGTTTGGGGTTTTTGATAAATCATCCACCACTGGACCAACATCAACAACCGGGAAACTAAGCAAGCAAATTGAAAATTCTGAAGCTCTTCCGGTAAGTCATTGCTATCGCTCATTTATTATAATTTTCTAACATTTTGAATGGTGAAATCATAATAAATTTATTTAATTATTATATATTTTTAGGTGGTGAGCGACTTTCAGAGAATTGCGTTGGAAAATATGCCTCCTGTTGCAGAACAGCACGAATATTCCACCGATTCGCAGTACTTATACGACATGGCACATGCAATTTCTAATGGCGTGGTTTCTGTGGATCTGGCTAACATAAAACCAGGGAAAATTGTACATTCTCGCTGGCTCACCAAGGCCGCTAGATTATTACGATTATATGTGACAATGAAAAAACCACCTAAAAATTTAAGAATTCTGGTTGAATTTATAATTAAGGTTTATGTGCCAATGTATTTTAATATCAAGTATTACAGCTCTGTCGTGTACGGTAGTGTATTATTTTTCAAGTACATTACTTGGGCACAATTTCTGGAGCCAAATTTACGCACTGTTGTCAATCATGTAATTAAAAATAATCCATATTTTGCACATTCGGAAAATATCTTGCTATCAATGTTGTTTGATGATAGGAAAGAGGTGCGCGACTCTGCTATCAAGAAAATTTTACGATATCGAGACAATGTTGAAGACCCATCGGAGCTTAGAGAATATAAAAAACCAGACATAAACTTCCATTGCTTCGATTACACGAAAATGATCGATTTGACTGATAAAAATAACGTATTTGAACCACCATTCACGCGAATCATTCCGTATGAAACATTGATAGCATATTTAAATGAAGATGACTCACCATTTACTGATCCGCATATTCCATTACATATACAAGGAACGGAACAACACGTTCAACTGCTAGCTAGCGTTTCCAAACGAGTAATATCGGAAAATGTAGAGGCTGTTATGGAGGCGACATTAGAGAGCCGTGCGAAATTGCCCAGTGTTGAAACCAAAAACGACTTCAAACAATAATTTTTTAGTTTCTTTCCTATGTTCTGATTGAATAAATTTTTAAAGAGAAAACAAAAATCCAAAAACAAAAAAAAAACATTTTTTTCCTAGAAACTTCATTTGTGCGGAAAAATAATAGCCATTTCACTGATTTTTGTCATATAAAGTGCCAAAAATGGTGATTTTTTGATATTTTTTATATTTTTGTATGGGAGACCCCCTAGGGGGGTCCCAGGGGGGTAACACTAGCATGGGTGGGTCAGCCCTCCATGGGTGGGTCAGCCCTCCAAAGTTAGTGGGGGTCGGTCATACATTTGGACTCGATTGGGTCACTCTAAATGGGTCAAAACAGGATTTTTTGAAATTTGACCTTTTGGGTACCTACACGTTAGTACAAGGGACATCAGAATTCATTTTAGAGGTATGGTTTCTTGAGAAAAGTATCTTATTTTGATCCCTAAAATCCGAAAATCATATGTGCCTAAGCGATTTTTAAATCGACCCACCCTAATATATATATATATATATATATATATATATATATATATATATATATATATATATATATATATATATATATATATATATATATATATATATATATATATATATATATATATATATATATATATATATATATATATATATATATATATATATATATATAATTTTAATTTTAATTTTAATGGGACACATCTGACCGGAGATTGGAAGTTGTGGGTTCGTGTCCCACCTGCTGAACTATATTTTTCGTAGTTTCTACAATCATATTTTCAGTTAGTTTAATTTTCTATCTTCATTACTACATTTACTCCTTAAATTAAAATTAAAAAATAGCATGACTTTGCTTAGAGTCGAAAAAAGAAAAGTATATATATATATATATATATATATATATATATATATATATATATATATATATATATATATATATATATATATATAATATATATATATAATATATATATATATATATATATATATATATATATATATATATATATATATATATATATATATATATATATATTAGGCTGTCCCAAAAAAAATCGATGTTGAAAAAGTCAAGGTGCTCAACTCCAAATTGAAAAATAATGTTATTTATAACATTTTTGTAGAACATTTCGACTTTCTAAAAGGTCGTTTTCAGGTTGCCCAAACTTGATTTATGAAAAAATTATTTTTTAAGCTACAAAACCACTCTTTTTTCAAATCTGTTCGATTCTCACATTTTTCCATATATTTTTTTATTTTTGTGGGGTTGTTTTTGAATATTTTGCATGGTTTGGTTCAGCATCGCATTCAATTATTTGACTCACAGAGCCAACTGAACAACTCAAAAAAGTGAATTTTCCTTAGAATTTTCAGATAAAACCCTTCGAAACACATATAAAAAAATTTTTTGATCAAGAACTGAAATTTTTACTGCGAAGCGGAATTCAAGACGAAAATTTACATGAAAAAAGATCCTTGATATCTTATCGAGGGGCTGAGATATCGGCGTTTTTACATGTGATGGAAAACTATGCATTTTGTCAAAAATGCCACTAAAGCTCAATATCTTCATTGCATTGCATTTACTAAATAGTGATTCAAATGTTGGTTATAGCCATAAGGTATGTTCGGAGAAGTTTCAGGATATTTAAAAATGCATCTTTTAATGTAGAAAGAAGGGTGATCAATCCACCAATAAGTGAGATAAAAAATTTACTTTTTAATCAGAATGAGATAGACGCAAGGTGACTTCGACAAAGTTTTAGGTTATCTGAAAACAAGAAACTTTATCGAAGACATCATGTTTCTATCTTTTACATATTACGAGCAACATTGAGTTTTCTATTAGAAGGCACGAAAAATCATAATTTTCGTTCTAACTTTTTTCGTAGATTTTTCCAAATTTTGAAACCTTCTACTAAGTTATCAGCAATCCAAAAATGCATTTGTTTTCTGAACATTGTTATTTTTCATCTTCCAAAATAAAACGCGAAATGAAGAATGCACTATGCTTAGGATAGGAATACCATCAGTAGGAACAGTGGTAAATCACGATTTCGCGGAAGCCGCGAATTCCGCGAAATCCAGCATCGGTCGTGAAATTAACAAAAATCGCGAAATGCCGCGAAAACCAGCAACATGGACAAATCTTAAGATTAATGCGCACCTCGATGGTAACGGGAGGCCTTTTTTCACCCAACCAATTTGATGGAATAGTACTACTGCCCTCAACCAACGAGATTTTGTCAGTCTGGGTTGAATTGTTTTCGGCCGGCTCAGTTACTAGATCCTTTTCGAGCAAAGATTTTGGCGATTGGGGCCCTGCATGATAGCCCAGAGTGTGCAAAATCGAAGTTACAAGATGTACCAACTTAGTTCAAGTAGTAAGCATTTTCGCATTTTAACCCTCTCCCACTCACAAGGTTTATCATTAAAATTTATAGCTTCACGAGAAAATTCAAGCTGAACACTTTGTAGACTAACTAAAATTACTGTCAACTGTAGTATTTTGAATAAAATGCCCAGTGATGCTCTGAGGCAGCATATAAAAGTTTATGGAACAACAAACTATTTTATGTCAAGATATGATGATTATAATTCTTGGTGCTTTAGAGTCACCATGAGCGGGAGAGGGTTGAAAAATACGCAACAGTGAGATTGATATTATAATTTGGTAAGTATTCTTGCACTTTTCCGGTTTGCAAAAAAAAATTATCGATTCCCGGAAACTCAGTAGATGCGAAATGCAACGTGAGTCAGAATAACTTGAATAATATGTGCCTGCCGACGCCAAAATATGATTGAAGACAATTCAACACAGTAGTCCTCACTGCAAAGAAATCATGAATCGTTCGGTTAAATTACAGTACCTACATTAAATTATATAAAACAGTTTTCTTATTCAATTACTAAGAGCACTTTATTTGGCGTTTTCTAAGGAAAAGAATGCCGCGAAAAAACCGCGAATTTTGAATATTTTCTATTTTGCCACCCGCGAATTTTCAACTTTTTTGCCGCGAATCACCACTGTCTCTAACCATCAGTAATTACTTATAGTTATCAGTAAGGAAAAATATCATTAACTATTAGTAAACTTTTTCTTTTGCTGATATTGTTTGCACTTTTTTTTGTAGGAGAGATACTCTAGTCATATAATTTTCACATAGGCGCAACTAAGAAAAATTTTAAGGCTCTATTGTTCTTAATTTTTATTGGAAAAAATATCCAAAGCGGTTAACGCTTTTTTTAATTGTGTAATATAGTATCATAACAAAAAAAAAAAAAAAACAAATACAACTATAAAGATCACTTCAAGCGAGATTGACTCTCCGAACTAATGAGTTGAAAATCTGAACCACAGCAGCCTCAACGCAAACCTCTTCCAGCAAAGCAAAACAAAATGTTTTTAGTCCATTGCTGTATTGCTCATTTTAATAACATTAAATCATCGCCAAAATTGTTTTATTTCGCTTTCGGAAACAAGAGCTTTCAAATGTCGCAAAGAGCGCTCCCATTTCACACAAGGAATTTTTTAGCTCTCCAGAATTTTCCACAGAATGGTTGTATTTTATATACCGTATTGCATAAAGTTTTAAGCAAATAAGCTGATGTAACTTCTTGCACTAAAAAATCAACGACATATGAATTTTTTCATCGAGGGAGATCGCTACTCCGCCTTCCATTTTGTATGAAGAAGGCGTCATTACGCCGTGTGTGTATTAGGGCCTTTAAATATTTAGCATGTTGGTAATTTTATTTTCGTTGCAATTAAGTGCTAGTTATATAGATTTAAACATGTTTTGTATATGAAAATGGAAGCACATGTTTCTGCACAAATTCCTGCACATCTCGCGGACTAATCAACTAAATGTAACCATATTTGGCAGGTGAATGTTTTCAGTGGTAACAAATATGTTCCATATTCGACCTCAGGCAACATTTTGGATTGTAAGATGGCAACTTCCGGTTTCTGGAAAACAGCCAAAAATGGACGATTTCCACCCAATATAACAATATCCGGATAAAGAAGGATACACAGGAGCTAAATTCGACCACAGATACCATTTCGAATGCTAAGATGGCGACTTCCGGTTTCGGAAAAACAGCGGCAAACGACCATATACCACCCAATATGGGTATTTTCGGAATCATAATGATGCACTGGAGCCACAAATCGACTTCAGACACCATTATGAATTGTAGGATGGCAACTTGTGGTTTCTGGAACACAGCCAACAATGGCCGATTTTCGTCTAACATGAGTATCTCCGGATCTAGAATGATACACAGCAGCTGGAATCGACCACAAACCCCATTTTGGATTCTAGGTTGGCGACTTCCGGTTCCTGGGGAACAACGGAAAATGATCAAATTACACCCAATATGAGTGTTTCTTCAACCAGAATGACGCTCAGAGGCGAGAAATTATCTTAAATACCATTTTGAAATCCAAGATGGCGACTTCCGGTTTGTGAAAAACAGCCTAAAATGACCAAATACCATCCAATATGATTATCACTGGAACCAGAATGATGCAATGAGCTAACAATTGACCTCAAGCACCATTTTGAATCGCTAAATGGCAACTTATAGGAAACAGTCGAAAATGACCAAATAATACTCAACATGGTTATTTCCGCAATCGAGATTATGCATAGAAACCAAACATTGACCCTTGACACCATTTTGAATTTAAAGACGACCATTGTTAGTTTCGGGAAAATAACCAAAATAACTAAATACCTCCCAATATGTGTATTTCCGGTGTCAGATTGATGCCAGAAAATTTGCTGAAATTGACCGAATACCACCCAATATGAATATATCCAGAATTAGGGCGATGTACAGAAGCCAAAAGTCGAGGATGTTGTCATTCCGATAAAACCGATTTGTCTTTTGACTTTGATCATATCCTATGGCCAATACCACCCAATATGAATATATTCAGAATTAGGGTGATGTACAGAAGCCAAAAGTCGAGGATGTTGTCATTTCGATAAAACTAATCATTTCAAACGATTTGTCTTTTGACTTTGATCATATCCTATGGCCGATTCGTCGTGCATTTGCAGACTTTAAACACAACGCAAGAAATCAATGAATTTGGAACGTTCAAATAGTACAAAACCACATTTAAATTATGTTGAGACCACATATATCAATCGAAGCAGGTATCCAGCTTTTTACGCACCATAATGGCGGTCGCTATAATGCGTGTTCGTAAAATGCGATCCTCTCTGCTTACGTCAGATTTGCGATTTCTGGAAAAATGGCAACACAAATGTTGCCAGATATATTTTTCTTTTGATAAATTGTATGAAGACTTCATACTGACGTAAGCAGAGTTTAGAGGGTGGGTAATTTATTACGAACTTTGCATTAAAGCGTCCGCCATTATGGCGCGTAAAAAGCTGGATAGTTTTAAATAGCCTTTGAATTTCTTTCCTTTCCATAACTTTTGTGCCACATATCAAATTGTTATGAAGTTTGTTATTTGTAAGTTTGAGAGATGACTCGTTCGTATGACACTAGTTATGTTCAAGTAAGTCATGTAATCTTTGAGATAATAGACTTTCGTTGTTTCATTAACAATTTAACACATAACAGTGGCTTAAGTTCAATTATAATTAAATGGAATGGGAACGTATAGGGCAGTCAAAGTTTGAAACCACGTGTTCAGTCATAATTCATCAGTTAACCCTTAACTAGCCCGCTCATCTGATAATAATATTGATCGAATCGGTTGTGTAGTTTTCGAGATAATGAAGTTTCGTGATTTTCACATTTTGGTACTTTACAGACGAAGTTACAGTCCGATTACAGTAAAATTCAATAGGTTGTTACGAGGCAGCTAGACCCTAATTTTGTGGAAATCGGGTCAGCCATCTCTGAGAAAAGTGAGTGAGTCCAAGTAGTCTTCGGAATATGTTCCTTTTCATAGCTGGATTTCACATTTTTAAACATAACATGCAAAGTAATAGTCTGATTGCAAAACAAATCAATAGGGTCTTATGGGGCAACTTGACCTTCCATTTGACACTGATTTTATGGAAATCGGTTCAGCCATCTTTGAGAAACATGAGTGAGATTAAGTAGTCTTCAAAACACGTTTCTTGTCATAACTTTTGAACCACAAGTTCAATCTTTATGAAATGTTAGTGGTATTTCAGGTAGCCCGTTCATTTGAAATCAATTTTGTTCAAATCGGTTGAGTAGTTTTTGAGATAATGATGTTTCATGATTTTTACATTTTGATACATAACCTCTAAACTAAAAATCCGATTACAATCAAATTTATTAGGGTCTTATGGGTCACCAAGACCTTTCATTTGCAATTAATTTCATGAATATCGGTCCAGCCATCTCTGAGAAAAGTGAGTGAGAATAAAAATCTGCACATACACACACACATACATACACACACACATACACACACACACACACACACACACACACACACACACACACACACACATACAGTAAATGCTCAGCCCGTCGAGCTGAGTCAAGTGATATATGCCATTCGGCCCTTTAGAGCACTTTTATACTTTCGGTTTTGAAAGTGATTGCTATACCTTTCTAGGAGGAAGGCAAAAATTCGAGCGTCTTAGCAGAATCGCTTCACATTATTAATAAGTGAAAAATTCAGTTAGTTTCTATTTCTACTGTTATATCCCGTATTTATTTTTAATACGACTTTTGATTCACTTTAGATGACGTCATGTGTTGAACTTTGACCAAAAATTCATATTTTTCATTATAACTCTTTCCCATGATTTTCTATATTTTTATAACCTTCTAAACAATTACGCGATTTTATTGGATTTATATTTTCGCTGAAGATTGTAAAACGCTATATTTAGAAATAACAAAGTTATTTGATAAAGATAGAATTTCCATGCAAAAGATTTTTTTCATTGAAACAATTGAAAAGACTCTATTAGACAAATGATTTTATATTCTTTTGGAAGTAGAATAGACGTCAAAAAGTTATCTGCGTATTTTTGCGTACGGCTGAGTAATTTGAAGTTAAACTAACACTTGGAAAACCGTGAATGGTAGAATAACTATTCTATTTTGAACCATAGCTAGATCAAATGTTCAGCAAAAATGTGTATTTCTGTTTGGCTAATAATTTTGTAGGAGGTATAAAATATGTAGAAAATCCAGGAAAAAGCTATATTTAAAATTATGATTTGAGTGAACTTTGCATATAAATCTTTTCATATCTTTTTTAACACAAGAAATAGAAATCCGACACCTTCGACAAAGTTGCTAGTAAAACCATTTGCCACAACTTTTTTGAAGACACTAGCTGTCTATCTCACTCTCCTGAAAAAATAAATTTTCCATATCACTTCTAGGTGAATTAATCACTAAATCGTACATTCTAAAAGAAGCACAATGAAATACATAGAAACTTTTCCGAATAAAGCATATCACTAAAATCAAATTTGAAGACGCTATTAATTTTGCGCCCGAAATCAGCAAAATAAAACACTGTGCACTGCTAGGGGGACGGTTTAAGCGAGAGTTGCTCATCTAGTAGGTTAGTAGGGTAGTAAAAGTCCAAATTGAAGGTGTTTGTTACATGACAGCTATTGACATCCAGGATCGTGTGCAGGAGCCTCTAGAGTGTGAAAATACGTATGTATCAAGTGTCACGCGCGACACTACGTCGCCCGGAATTTGATTATATGATTAGAGAGTCCAGGGCAGCAGCGCTGCGGCGATTTAAGTCACTTGAAAATAGGCTTAATCGGAACGCGGCATTGAAGAATAACTACCATAAGTTTATGAGAGAATATCTCTTTCTTGGGCACATGCGGTTATCAACTGATCAGGGCAGGCAAAATTGCAAAGGCTACTATATTCCTCACCATCCTGTAGTTAAAGAATCCAGTGCAACAACAAAAGTTCGAGTTGTGTTCGACGCTTCTTCGCAAACATCAACAGGATTTTCTTTAAACGATGCGCTTCGAGTTGGTCCGTACTGCAAGATGATCTGCTTTCGATTATCCTTCGGTTTCGTACCTATCCAGTAGCCGTTGTCGCTGACATCGAGAAAATGTATCGGCAAGTCTTAATGCAACCGTGTGATGTTCCATATCAAAAAATATTGTGGCGATTTATTTCGACGGAACCGATTCAGGAGTATGAGCTACTAACTGTGACGTATGGTCTGGCTCCCTCTTCGTTTTTGGCTACGCGTACCCTCCAGCAGCTAACTAACGTCGTAGGCATGAGATATCCCTTAGCCGAACCTATGCTGCGAAAAAATTTTTACGTGGACGATTGCTTGGCAGGTGCTCAGTCAATTGAAGAGGCAATAAGATTGCGCGATGAACTGATTGAGCTACTCAAAAAAGGTGGATTTGCTTTGCGGAAGTTTGCATCCAACAAGTTAGAAGTTCTAAACGGATTATCTGCTGAACAAATTGGCACACAGTCGTCTCATACGTTCGCTGCACACGAAATGGTGAAGACTCTGGGAATAAGTTGGGAGCCGGAACGTGATACACTTCAATTTAATTCCACGGTTAAGCATTCGCCGGACCACGTAACGAAAAGATCTATTTTATCGGCTATATCTCAGCTCTTCGATCCACTTGGCTTGATTGCTTCGATAATAATTCATGGTGAACTTCTTATGCAAGAATTATGGCTAGTACACTGCGAGTGGGACCAACCTGTTCCATCGTGCGTTGAAACCAAATGGCAGAGGTATTACAGCGATTTGCCTAAGATTTTCGAACCCCACGTTTTGCTTTCCTGCCAAACGCTTCAGTGCAGCTAGATACATTTTGCGACGCCTCAAAAACTGCTTATGTTGCTCCACTGAACCGCATAACATTACCCAGACTCGAATTATGTGCTGCGAAGGTCGGTGCACAACTGCATGCTCATATTTCTAACGCCTTACAAATTAAGACATGTGAATCACGGTTTTGGTCCGACTCAATGGTAACGCTTCAATGGTTACAATCACCTCCGAACATTTGGAAAACATTCGTCGCGAACCGGGTTTCGGAGATAGCATCACGGATGGAATCACATCTCCGGCACGGATAACCCTGCTGATTTGGTTTCGAGATGAATGAGGATCGACGAGTTCATGGCAAGCAGGCTTTGGAAGTCTGTTCCGGAATGGTGGAAAAGTGGCCGCCGTCTCCAACCATAGTTGCAAACCCAGAAAATGTTGAGTACCGCAAGGTTCATGTCGCTGTTAAAGTCACGGCTCATGTTGATAACCCAATATTCGCGAGGTATTCTACACAAAATGCACTTGTTAAAATCACCGCTTACTGTAACAGATTCGTTAATAACGTACGCTCCAAGGCCCGTACAACCACAGGTGAATATAGGCCCACCTGTTTCAGAATTATTGTCGGCAGCAGAACTTAGTGAATCAAAAGCATTTCTAGTTCGCTTAGCTCAAGCTGGTGCCTTTCAGGAGGAGTTAAAAGACCTAGCAAAAAAAAAACCGGTTGCAAAGCAATCGCCTGTCAGACTTTTGAGTCAATTTGTAGACCAGCAAGGAATACTCAGAGTGGAGGGTAGGTTACGCCTTTCAGACCAGCCTTTCCAGGTGAAACATCCAGCCCTGTTACCCAGTTATCATCCGTTTACCCGCCTCTTACTTAAATCCTATCACATAAAATTACTTCAGGTTGGGGGCCAACTTACGCTTGCTGCTGTGCGTGAAGAGTATTGGCCCATCAATGCCAGACGAATGATTCGGAGTGTCATCAGAAATTGCATGAGTTGCGCTAGAGCAGAACCCGTCCCGGTCCAACAACGCATCGGCCAACTGCCTGTACCCCGCGTCACGCCAAGTAGGCCCTTTACGGTCACCGGAATTGGCTATGCTGGACCCATCTATCTTCGACCACTACACAAAAGAGCTGCTCCCCAAAAGACATACATAACCATATTTGTCTGCTTCTGTCCAAAGGCGGTGCATATAGAGCTTGTTTCGGACCTCACTACCTCAGCATTCATAGCGGCGTTCAGAAGATTTACGTCGCGTCGTGGCTTACCAGCCCATGTTCACTCAGACAATGGAAAAAATCTTTCAAGGTGCGCAAAATGAACTACAAGAGCTGTACCGATTGCTGCAGAACGAGGACGGAGTAATTGAATCTAATCTTGCCAAGGATGGAATAACCTGGCTCCTCATTTTGGCGGTCTCTGGGAGGCTGCAGTGAAGGTTGCCAAAAAACACCTTTGTCGGCAGTTAGGAAATTCGCGCCTCAACTTCGAGGATATGGCACCGTATTGACCCAAATTGAAGCCAGCATGAACTCTCGTCCATTGGTACCCATCAGTGATAATCCCAACGATCTCAATGCACTCACACCGGCACACTTTCTGATAAGTGCAACTATGCACGCAATACCAGATCCGGATGTTCGTGACCTCCCAATAAACCGTCTAGACCACTATCAGAAGTTGCAGCTTCTGCATCAGCAATTCTGGCATCGATGGCGTACACAATACCTTCATGAATTGCAGCGAGAACTATACACTTCAAAGGGTAACAGGAAGGTCAGAGTCGGTCAGCTCGTGGTAATAGTGGACGAATTGCAAACCCCTCTTAAATGGCCTTTAGCACGTATTATATCGGTTCATCCGGGACCTGATGATGTGATTCGTGTTGTCACGTTTAAAACTGCTAAAACCATTGTTAAACGACCGGTGGTAAAAAAATGTTTGCTTCCAATGCAATCCGATACAGACAGCGATTCAGCAACAGATGTTACATCAGTAGAGGAGATTTTCGATCGTCGGCCAAATTCAAACGCTATTTAAGTTATAAGGATGAAATCACATTTAATTAATCTGTAAATTGCACTCAAATGAGGAAATAATCGTTAATTTATGTTGAACGGAGTTTCAAGGTGGTGGCGATGTTACAAGACAGCTATTGTCATCCAGGATCGTGTGCATCAGCCTCTACTGTAAATTAGAACAAACACTGTAAATTAGTACATAAGTGAAATGACATAGAAAACCGTCAAACGTCAAATGTAGGTTATCGCAAAAGCTCTGAACAGAATTGGAAGTAGTTGCAATCCAGCCACCGAGAAGGCTACCAATAAAGTTTCGGTCTGCATACGGTGAAGAAATAATCCGCAATTATTTTAGCGCTCCGAGTGTCGGAGTGAAGTAAGTCAAATCGGCGGGCGAATTGAGCATTCCTGGCTTCACACAACAGTGTTTAATTTGCGCAAGCCGTTCAGTTTGCAAATCACTAAAGATTTATTAGCGATTGAACGCAAAAGTTTCATTATTGGAATGATGGAACTTGAGGCGGAAAATAAGGTCATAATTTCTTTGAAATTGTACATACTAATAAATTAGACACTTTATTACATAGTTTTAGTTCTGTACGTCAAATAGCTGTTCTATATAATATGTACTTCCAAAATACATAGTACTATAGCAGTAATTTAGATACTTTGTATTTTCCTACGAGTAAATCTATATTTGATTTCGCATGGCAGTTTCAAAAAAAAATCGGACTATACCTCTGTCAACTGCGGATGCATCAATGGTCTGTGTTTTCGAATAATTATATGTCTTTCCACATGACAATCATCGTTATTAACACGATACTTTTAGGCTTTGCTGAAAAGTCCAGAACAACGAAATTCAGTATCATAGGATTCTGCGAGTACTATGGCACCTTTTTTTTCAATCTAATATTTTCATTAACTAACAATAGAGAAACTTTCGACCCATGATGATGGATGCATTTTTGTTTTGTTTTGTTATTGTTGAAACAAGCTTACATTTTTTGAAACATTCCAGTGAAATATGATCAATGCGTTATGAAGCAAATGATTAATATTTACTTGGCGCTGTTCAGACTGTACCAACGCCATGTTTTCAATAAAGTAAAAAGGGCGTATCTGGTATTAATAAACACATTACTTTTGTCAGAATATCTTGCGGTAGGTACAGGGATAATCTATCTGCCTGGTTTGATATTTCATTTCTATGAGTATATAAATTAATTTGTACAGTATTTAAATATATCGTCTATTTTTGCGCTTAAATTTATTTTTAGTAATCTGCGGTAAATAGTTACATCTTTCCTCTCTTTCTTTCTTTTTTTCTTTCTTCCTTTTTTTCTCTCTATGTGTCTATCTCTTTATCAATCGCATTAGCTCTCTGACTTTCTATATCCCTCTCGGTCGCTCTCAATTACATTTTCTCTATTTTGCCTTTATCAGTCACACACATACACATACTATACTTAATATTTATTGTTTTACGTTTTAAATTATTAATATGCTTTTCTACTATTTCGCGACAGTCTTCAAAGCTCGAATCGCCGCCATTAGTCTCTATAGGTGCTCTAATATGTTCATTTGTTCGTATCGGAACTTTGCGCGAGTTTTGAATATTAACTGCATTTTTTTTAGCTAACAGTGACTGCTACTACATGTCAACAAAGATTTGTTATGGCTGAAATTATTCGATGCAATATTTCTCCGTTTTCGTTTTCTGGATTGATTATTTTTTTTTTTTATAAATCGAATATTGAAAGGATCCTCAAGCATTTCTGGATATTGTGATGTATCGTGTATATATTCGCCTTCATACAAATTCACATATCCTTTTTTAATAATATCATCAGTTTCTTGCGCAGTCCAGTCATAACTACTGATAAGTCCATTACGTAAAAGCTCTTTTTCCCGATACCAAGCTTTACGTACAGCTTGAAGTTTGGCGTGGTGCATCAATCTCTGACGCTCTTTTTCCACTGTGGTACCATATTTAAGATTTATCACTGCATTTTGGATGTGCAATTTCACATCAAAATGATTATTTCCGATTCCATTTTCTCGCATTTCCTCATGGAATGTAGTATTAACTTGACCTTGCAATCGTTTGAGTTGTTGTCTATCTTCATTTGATCGCCACGCATCTTCTTTCACGAAAAAAAAGGCATCTTGAAGTGAGTTATGCACCACAAAAGAAAATGGCAAAAGATGAGTCCCATTAAATACCGAAGTATAAACATCACGATAGATAGAGTTAGCTGAAGATACACTGGATACAATAGCTTTTCCTTCATGTGTGCGAGATACGATGATTCCTCTACCAAACGGTGGATCTGATGCAGCACCAATTTTGAAAGAAACTTCATTCGTTGTATACGAATTGAGGGTTGATGTAGATGATCTTATTACATCCAATGGAGATTTTATTTTGCGCATTGATAGATAAGATAAAAAACCAGATTGTATCGCGGTAAATTCAGACCTATCCGTATTTAGTCTAAGATGGGAAAAAAGCTGATTGTTCCGGCTTTGGCTCCAAGGGGTCTTTTGTCCAAATAATCGTTCATTAGCTTGTGGAACCAAGCTTTGGATATTATACCCCATCAGCTGAATCCATGCGAGATTATCATTAGGATGATATCTATTATATTCACGATTGATAGGATCGTTTCCATTATAACGGTATAAATGAAGTCGCGTCGGGTTCCCGATTCGTTGAGCGATATGTCCCCAATCCGGTGTCATCCACTGTCCTATCAACGGATCGTAAACTTTACCGTTCGCCATGTGTACAAGTGATGTAATCTGAAAGTGTTAACAATAATTAAAACTTTTAATTTGCAAACGGAAAATAAATATTTATGCTTATATCGTATACCGAACTCTTTACGTATCCCACCATCAACTGAGCCGTTGCGGAACAAAGTGGTCTAAAGACCGTTTTTTTTTTTCAAAAATAAGTTTTTTACATAAACCGCATCTACTCAAGAAGCTGAAGTTAGGAGACTAGAAAAAGCCGAAAAATCAAACTTTAAAGCTGATTTATACCATGTTGAAATTCCGTCCGAAACAGAATGGCCATTCTGTTTCGGAACAGAGTGATCTATGTACATGAATCGAGGTAATACCATTTTGTAAAATGTGACATGTAATGTAACACGAAAAATGTAACATGTCAAATAATCATGTAATATGTAACAAGTTGTGTTACATGTAATGTTACACGTCACATGTTACATGTGACATGACATGTACACTAGCCATTTTATATGAGTTAACGGCATTTTTATTTATGTTTATGTACATAGACCACTCTGTTCCGAAACGATACGAGGATTCCAGTGAAGAATATAATGAAGTCAGAGTGGTCTATGTACATTGATATAGAGCAAGATCGCGCCAAATGACCTATGGTCGAATATCGACCATTTTTGATTTGAATGAAACTTTGCACACGTATTTGGCTTAGCAAACTGAGCATTTTTCACAGGTGGAGAGATTTTTTACACCCATGAGTTACATTCTAAAAGGGCGTATGTCTTTTGGCATAGGTTTTATTTGAAGCATTGTAGCCCAGAAACCGTTGGTTGTATAGAAAAACTGCCTGGAAATGAGTTGTAGGGAATTAAAAATGCACCATAAAAAAAATATACACTATACAAAAAAAATTTTTTTGACCAAAATAAATTAAATCATCAAGCATTCCAATGAACGTATGGTTTTTGCTGGAGAACCATGGACAAATTAAGAAAAACGTGTATTTTCCGAAATAATAATAATTTTTCGAGGTTAAATTCAAAATAACTCGAAAACCGATGCCTTTAGAACGTATACTACCAAAAGCTTTTTGATTCAAAATGACTCTCTGCATCGTTTGCATGATTTTGTTCTATAGTAAAATCACTTATTTCGCCAAAAAATGGTAATTTTATGTATTCACATGTATAACCAATTTCTTTATTCATAACCTTTATGTTAGAACATTTTGCTTGAAAGAAACCGTTAAACAGAATTTTATTCAGAGGTTTTTTCGAAAATTGATTCTCCTGACAAATTTGCTCAATGGCACATATACCACTCTGTTCCGCAACGGCTCAACTATTGACAAATACGATCAAAGAGAGAACAAAAATGAAGCAGTAAGTTTGTTTTGAGAAAAAAGTTTCAGGTTGTGTTTTCAGTTCGATCACGTTAAGTGTTGAACAACAGAAATTTGTTACTAATATATCAGCTTTTTAACTGAATGAGATAGCATATAGAACAGTATGATAACAACCATTGTTAGAAACAACTGCTTTTGATAGAGACGAAAACTCATCATCATCAGCAGAACATCTTCGCTTCAGGAATTGTTCTCATAACTCGTTCGGGTTCAATTTTGTTATAAAAATTATATGGGAAAATACAAAATGGCATCAAAATATGTTACATATTTGTATCTCCTGTTTATAGTATTATGTAATTTTTTAGTTATGTTCTTCTGATCGGGATCTGTAGGAACTTGAACTGTATAAAAGATTGTTAAAGACTTAGGAGTGATCCTAGACACCAAGGAAACCTTTGCAAAACACAATATAGGGCCAAAATAAGTCTTATATACAAATGTATGAAATATATAGAGGTTTTCAATAAAAGCGCTACAAAAGTAGACCGATAGGGACAGCAACCGACGCTATATTTTTTCCTGCTCTGTTGACATTTCTCTTCAGTATGGTATGCCATTTCATAAAGGAAAAACACGATCCAACAACGAGTCGAGATTATTAAATAAATTAAATAAATTTCTTTTTGAGCGTCTTAATAGAATGGAATTGAATATTGAGAATAGGTTATCATCCACATATCTCCATCACCGGATTGGATATACTGATAGCACTTGGAAAAAGGAAGTCGTGAGTCTCATAAAATTAACCCGCCTTTGTATGAAAGAATATCATTTCACTTTTCGAGGTAAATTTTACAAACAAACAAAAGGAGCTCCAATGGGAAATCCTCTTTCTCCCTTCTTAAGTGAGCTATTCATGGCAAACATAGAAAACAAATTAGAAACCAATAACCTTTTACCAATCCGGTGAGGGAGATATGTAGATATTTTTTGTATTTTGAAAGAGATGGAACTTTATACGTTTTTCACATCCCTTAATAATATTCACAGAGATATAAAATTTACGAATGAAAAGGAACAAAACAATAGTCTTCCCTTTCTAGGCGTTGTTGTTGTTAGAAAGTCTAAGGACTTTGAAATTGAGATTTTTAGGAAGCCCACGAACACAGAACGGGTAGTTCTAGTCATTCCTTCCAGCATAAAATGGCATCCTTCCACCACATGATACATCGGATGGAAACCCTACCCCTCAGTCAAATGAGAGCACCATTCAAACCATTATAAACAAAAAGAAGCGAGTTCAATTTAGAGAATCTTTTACAACACTCACCCCAATTGCAGAAGACCTGAAAAGAATAGCTGTGGAATATAATGGGGCCTGAACACGTCAACTTTACTCAAAATTCAAAAAATTTGGCATGGATATCGTCTACACTAGTAGGAATACCCAACTCAAAACAATATTGGGCTCCACTAAGGACTCAATTGATGGTTTACATAAAGCAGGGGTTTATAAAGATGCTTGTTGCCACTGCAACAAGGTTTATATTGGGCAAACCAAAAGAAACCTGGGAATCCGTTTTAAAGAGCATGTGGCAGAAGTCACCAAAGCATGCAAAGTTTCCAAAAATGATCCACCACACCTTTTCAGATCAAAAGTGGCTGAACATATCTTTGATGAGGGACATTCACTAACTTCGGATAACATTCACCTCCTTCGCCCCGTTAATAATTTATGGAAATTGGATGTATCTGAAAGTTTCGAAATCTACAAACAACATCCACCCACACTGCTCAATAAAGACGTAGGTAATCTTTTGCATGTTTTTTCAAAATCCTACCTAAAATCCCTAGATCCAGTACAGGACAAAAACAACCACAACATATGACTAGCTAACATCAATTTAGGAGTTTTCCGTCTACCTACTTCTACCTACACGCATATAAAAAGGGGGTTACTCAGTAATGCTCTTCAACAGCAACAGCAACAGCACTGATGATGGTTGTATGTAGCAACCGAAATACGTATCTGCGGACGGTATTCGATTAAAGGGTATTCGATTTTTTGTAGTAGAACTAAATGGAAACATAACCTATTCTCGAGATTAATAAAATTTACTGCCTAAATTCCAAATTTCATTGGTCTCAACTCTAAGATTTTAATTTATTAATTTATGGTCATCATAATCGTCCTGCCAGATCGAGATTCTAATAATCTCGACTCGTTGTTGGGTCGTGTAGCTTTGCATTATGAAATGGCAAACCTTATTGCAGAGAAATGTCAAGACAGCGGGAAAAATATGGCGTCGTTTAATGCCCCTGTCGGTCTACTTCTGTGACGCTTTTATTGAAAAACCCTCTACAATCAAGCATATTGCGCATGGATTGTTCCATACGAAGTGGATTTCGCTCAAATTTTGGGAATTATTCATTAAGCTTCACTTCGAAAAAATACTGATTTTGCTATCGATCGGAATACCCCCAGCTCTGTGGGACCCGCCTCTTTGTTGGAAAATAACGCATTTTTTGTTGAAAATCTCTTTTTTTTTTCTTTTTCTCACAATTCATAAATATAAGACGCCCGAAAAATACTTATAGATGATTTTCAAACAAAATAAACCAAGGAAAACAAAAGTTATTGAATGCAAAATATATCACTAATTTAGAGAGAGCATACACGTTTCCAGCTGCCAACAGCGTAATACTCACTGTATTTGCATCCACGAAATGTAAAATACATTTTCAAATATTGCTCAATGAATAGCCAAAATGCCTGAACACTTCACTATACGTTAAACATGCGAAACAAAGTCACGAAAACTCATAATTTTTCGACTTATCAGAGTAGGGTCCCCTTTAAGACAATTGATCGTTGTTTCAATGAAACAAACGATGTAAAAGTAACATTCGCTAAAATATGTAAATCATTCAAAGCAATTTATGTACGCCATCAGCAACTTACAGTTGTTGTAGTTTTTCGTTGCTTCTTTAGCGAACTTGCGTTCAGCGTTTAGAAGGCCAAACTTTTAGCAACGCTAACAGTTCGCTAACCGAAACAAAATTAGTGTTCCAGTGCGTCTTGAACTGTCCTACAGATCAGACGTGTTTTCGGTTGCTTGTGGACTGGTCTTTGACTGCCTATAGCTTCAATGTTTGTGTTTTATCAGTGCGTCTTTTAAAGACTACCTGAAAGTTATTCCACATCAGTCTTTATGAAAGGAAAGAAAATTTCTGCAGCGAACACCCTTTTGATATTTTGCCGGTGTAATGGAATTAGTAATGATACTATACAAAATGTCAATTCTTTCAAAAAGAATAAAGTTCCACCTACTGTGGTAACCATTTCTTCTGAATTTAATATTTTCAAAAAGGAACTTTCAACGTTTGATTCGCTTCTCTGACCGTGGCGAAAGAAAGTATTTGAAAACAGGTCGGTTATTTTAGCTCACTCGAACAAACAATACTGTTTGGTGTGCATACAGTACGCGTCGCTGGTGTTTTTCGGTTTCGTTGCTGATAGACAATAGACGTACGTCCAGCAGCCAGAGCAAATCCCCGCGCCGCCGGGCGCTGGTTACCTCTTGCGGCACAGAAGACTTTGTGCACTGTGTTCAGACTGTACGCGTGCTACTGGTGTTTTCAGTACCGACACTGTGACTGTGACAAGAAAGCAGTTCAGTAGTCAGCTGCGAATTCCCCGCGCCACTGGGCGCCGGCTATCTTCTAGCGGGGTACGAGAGTGTACATTGTGTGCAGGCGCTGCCGAAGGAAATCCCTCGCACCACCAACCGCTGGTTAGCCCCTAGTGCTGGTTCAGCTGGAGGAGACTGATTGCGATTCCTGCCAAGCCACCTACTGGATTAATCCAACTATCAGCCAGGAGCGCAAGTAGGCAAAAATACAGAAAGTCTGGTGAACTATTCACATTTGTTTTTTTTTCCTTTATTTATTTTTTCAATACGGTTGTCTTTTTTCTTATTTAATACACCTTATTTAGAAAAATTGTTTTCACATTTTAGAACAATTATTTAGTTCCCCCCATATACGCATATATATTGGTTGCATGCGATAGAGCTAAACGCTCTCGCAAAAAATGGACGACATGCAGGAGCAACTATTCCTGGATGTGGAAACAAATGGGGAAGAGATTGAGATCTCCCCCATCAATTCCCCTCTACCTTCCCCTGTTCCACCCCCTTTACCTAGCCCTGTATCAAGGGTACCGGAAGTACGGGTAAAAGCTTATTCAGATGCCGCGGAAGGTCCGTTCGTAGTTTTCTTAAGGCCTGGACCTTAAACAGTTTTCGGACGTAACCGAAATTACAAAGGTTAGACCGAACAAACTGCGAGTTGTCGTGAGTAGCTTGAAGCAAACAAACGCAATTGCTAGCTACGAGCGCTTCACGAGAGAGTACCGCCTGTACATCCCTGCCAAGGACGTGGAGATCGACGGTGTAGTTACCGAAGGAAACCTCACGGTCGATGACATTTTGCGTCACGGGGTTGGCTGCTTCAAGAACCCCCTGATTCAAGATGTAAAGATACTGGATGTCAAGCAATTGCATTCAGTATCCATCGAAAAAGGGAAGAAGAAATTCCTCCCTTCGGGTTCCTTCCGTGTAACATTCGCCGGATCCGCACTGCCGAACTACATCTCGGGTTCGTCTGCCTACACGCCTGTTCGTACCGCGGGTCATGCATTGCCAAAACTGCAAGCAATTAGGTCATACAGCCACCTACTGCTGCCACAAGGCACGCTGCAGCAAGTGCGGAGGCAATCATACTGAGACCGCTTGCAGTGAGGATACTGAAAAGTGTTTTTGCTGCGAGGGAACTCGGCATGACCTTTCGGCGTGTCCCGCGTACAAACAGCGCGAGGAAAAAATTAGGCGTTCCCTCAAGGAACGATCAAAGCGCTCTTTTGCAGAAATGCTTGAGAGGACTGAGCCACCCTCGACAGGAAACATCTTTTCTTTTTTGCCAACCGATGAAGGTACATCTGACGATCCCGTCGAAGGGTGTTCTTAAGTCATGCCAGATGGATCTTGGAAGAGGAGAATGATCAACTCCCCTAATCTTTCTCGCAAAGGTCGCAAGATAACCCCTAGCGGAATGACCAATAAGCCAACACAAAAAGGAAGCGGTGAAGAAAAACCGAAGCAAGTACCTCCCGGTTTTAATTTCAATTCAAACCAGGAGAACCCACCGCTTCCTGGGGCACTAAAAACCCCTCATGCACCCATTTCTCGATCAGAAGATAAAAAAGGTACAGGGTTCATAAAATTTTCTGATATTGTGGACTGGAAATTTTAAACATTCAACATACCAGATCCCCTACAAAATATTCTTCTTGCCCTTCTTCCTACAGTGAAAACCTTTTTGAAGCAACTAGCGGCAACTTGGCACCTCATTTCAGCTATCATATCTTTCGATACGGCGAAAGAGGTTAGAAATTTTATCACTGTATTACAGTGGAAATGCAGAAGTATCATCCCCAAATTCGATCTATTTTCTTATTTGATAAATAAATACAATTGTGACGCATTTGCGCTCTGTGAAACCTTTCTCAACTCAAACGATCAACTCAATTTCCACGATTTTAACATAATTCGTCGAGATCGAGACTCACACGGTGGAGGGGTACTTTTAGGGAACAAAAAGTGCTATTTTTTTTCCGAATCGACCTCCCCTCGGTCTCGAATATTGAAGTCGTTGCACTTCAAACGAATATGAATGGGAAAGACCTATGCCTTGTTTCGTTATGCATCCCTCCATCCGCGCGGATTGAACAGAGGCATCTCACTGATATAGCAGAGTTTATAGGTGGGAAAAATGGTTCACTAAGGTGAGCGGATCAGATCGATTCCGCTCACTAAGGTGAACTAGTTCTTTTTAACAGCTCACTCGCTTTTTTCGTTCCTACATAATTTTTGGTTTTTTATCAGTGTAGCTAATTATTTGACAACACAAGCGAGAGCCATGTAAAAGCTTTACACCCGATTTGCCAAGCGCAAGGCCGCGCGCAAAACTACAATAGAACTCCCAGAAACAAGCTGCCACGCATGCATAACCTGCATAACCCATCACCCATCCACTAGCCAGCCGCAAGAGCTTCCAAAAAATCAACTTGCCACAGTCCATACACAGGTACCTACACGGGTTAACTAACGCCGAGTACGCACACGAAGGGACGTGGAACGAAAAGAACGAAACTGATTCACTGATCTGGCAATCTGCAATCTTCAACTTTGGTTCAAGTTTTGGACAACTGCTTTTCGATTTTTCGCAATCTAATTTACGTTTTATCAGAGTGTCAAAGTTATTATTTCGTAATTTTTACATGCGCAAAGTGAAGTGTACCAGTCAGAGTATACGAGCGTTGTGAAGTACCGTGGAATCACTCGTTTGCTGTTGCCAACGAATAAAATTTATTCTGTGGATTCTACTGCTGAGTTCTGCAAGTTACCATTAATTTGTTTTGGTAGTGAAGCACTTCTTTCGTTAAATATAACCACTGCTTGCCGCTACGACTGAACAAAACAGAATGGAAAAGAAACAGTGTGGGGAGTGTAAATAAGCCGTCAACGATATTGAACCGATCCGATGTGGCTTCTGCGAGAACTGTTACCACATAAACCAACAATGCTGTGGCTTTAACAGTAGAGGGTGTAAGGATCTTTTTGCACTCGGCAAAATCATGTTTATTTGCCCGATATGCAGAGAGTTGCTGAACGGCCGCTCTATTCGTTCTTACATAGCAGATTTACAGCTGCCACTATCAGAGTAACCCACACAGACGTCACAACTCACTAAGCTGCCCGCTCAGGTTCAAAAACTATTCGAGGTTGTTGACGGTTTAAGCAAAAAAATCGACAACTTTTCTCGTATATCAGTGATAACCCTGCTCTAGGCACCCCATCTACCTCGTTTACCACACCTGTGTGGCCCAATATAAATTTAAAGCGTCGCCGAACAGAGCGGGTTCCAATTTTGTTTCAACCTGATCGTGGTGGAAACAACATCGATTTAAGCGATCTCTCAGTGCCATCCATCGCTTCTACTGCAGCACAGAAACGCTTCTGGTTATATCTGTCTGGTTTGAATCCACAACTTACAGCTAATGACATATAAAAAATCATCTCTCGCTGTTTAAATACAACTGAGCCTGGTGTTGTTGTTAGGCTTGTTCGGAAGGGAACGGATACGACCAGCTATTCATATATCTATTGCTATTCATATATGTCCTATAAAATTGGTTTGGATCCGAACCTGAAAAACGTCGCCCTAAACCCTGCTTCGTGGCCTACTGGATTGCTGTTTCGTGAATTTGTTGACATGCCAAAAAATAACTTGTGACGCCGAGTACCCTGCAACTAACATGCAACTGCCTGCTACTGATTTTTTGCTATCTACTGTGGACGTTGGGAACCTTCGCACAGTGGGGCGGCTCCATACAAAGTCTGGCCAAGCAAAAAAAGTGTCGATAAATGCGACAAAAACTTGCTATTTTCATAATTTTGGGGCGCTGAACACGAATTTGGCATCCTTTTTTGTTTGGGGCTGTCCATAAAGCGCGAAACTCAATTTTAATTTTATTCTGACACTTTTTTCCTTTTTTATAGAATTATATGATCTTTGACCACAAGTAGTGCCACCGGGCGTCCTCCCCATTGAAAATAATACGTAATTTATGGATGACCTCTCGAACTAAACAAATTTTGCCTAAATATATATATATATATATATATATATATATATATATATATATATATATATATATATATATATATATATATATATATATATATATATATATATATATATATATATATATATATATATATATATATATATATATATATATATATATATATATATATATATATATATATATATATATATATATATATATATATATATATATATATATATATATTTTAAATAAACAAAAACAACATAAGTAATACAAACTAATTACAAATTGAAAAAGTCATCATCATCATCTTCCGCTGTGATCGCTTGAATCTTGTGTTGAATTGTTTCCAGAAAATTTGAAGTTCATCATACTTATCAGCAGGAAAAAATGTCATTCGCTGCCATTTTCATTTTTTCTAGTGATTTTCGATGTTTCATTGTTTCATATATATGTTATCTTCCTAATCCGGTTTCTATGGTTGAAAGAGGACATTTCAATACATGTATAACACCATGAATTGACAACTTACTAGACATTACATTAGGTGGTGCCGCTAAAGTTGAAGGCTCCATAATAAAATTCATAGAATTTATGAATTCGAAAACCAAGACACTGGAATGACACAACGTTCTAAATGAATACGAAAAGATGTAGAGGGCGACGACTGTTCTTTGTTTTTTTCTCATAAAGCAAAATGTGAACTTTACTTTTGTATGCAAACGAGTGCGAAGCAAAAGCAATCTCCAAACGGGCTATTGTTAGCCGGAGTTTGATGGTATGAATTTGCTGCTAGTAGTTGACACTTCAATCAGTTTAGCGAATTTCATGATCATAAATTGAACAGGGCTGAATATTTTTAATATTGTTTTAAATTTTCAGAAAGTGATAAAGTTTCACATAATTGAAATTTCATAAAGATTTGTTTACTGTTTTCTTGTTTAACTCTTATTTTATAACTTTTCATTGATAAATTTTGTGATTTCTGCCCAAATTTATATTTTATCCTTACAGATTGAGTACGATATAATAAATTTCCATAAATGAGGTATCATGGTTATGATCAAAATTAATCCTGGATGAAATTTCAACTTCAAAAATAAAAACTAAAAAAATCTTCCACCGCTTTTTTCACTAAAGTGACAATTTGCGCAGTTTTGCGCTACAGCGGACAGTATGCATTTGAAAGCTTACGTTTTTACCTAAATTTTGAATGCAGTCACAACCGTGGCAAGCTGCGGCAACTAAACTTTTAAGCTACTTTTCTACAAAAAATCATGGTTTTTTAATTTTTTTTAGTGTCAGGCGTACTAGAACCGAATTTTACAATATCTAATGAAAAGGGTTTGTTTTGCACAATATTTACAACAACTTTTCCTTTGACGTTAAAAAATCCAAGCTATCATAGAAGCTACAGAGCGTTTCAAAGTAATGAACTTTTTTTCAAAAAAAAAAGACAAAAAACGTCAGTTCGCCAAGCTTTGAACAGTCATAAAAAATTCAGATTTCATGATATTGCGCCCAAATTTTGGATTTAGACACTTGAATGTGATAGCAATAAAGAAAAAATATTATGAAACAGCTAACGAAAAAAAATTTTTTTGGCTGATGGCCAGCGATTCCCCACTGTGCTTCGGGTTTCCGCCAGAGGCGAGTATTTTGATGTTTTTTCCCGGCAACCCGTACTCTGTAGTAATGCATTTCAGCACACTAGTCAACATTCGAATGCTGTATGGCTATTCTACCTGAATGTCCGCGGTCTACGTACTAAAATCGACAGTTTTATCTGGCAACCAACGACTGCAGTTTTGACGTGATCCTGTTGACTGAAACTAGACTGGATGATCGCATCAACTCGCAGCAACTGTTCGGCGATTCATCTAATGTTTTCCGGTGTGACAGAAGCGTTTATAACAGAAGCAAACGTTTTTTTGGTGGATCGCCGTTAATAAACGGTACCCAAGCGCATTGTTTAATACTTCACATGGCAACCATCTGGAGCAAATATGCGTGAGTACCACTATTTGTGGTTTGAAAATATTCCTCTGTGCTGTATATATCCCTCCTGACAAAAGCAACGATCCAGCCATAATTGACGCCCATATTGCCTCGGTCACTGAGCTGTGCAGTAAGAGATCGGCGAATGATACCATTCTTGTTTGTGGTGATTTTAATCAACCTCGCATCGGTTGGTCACAGGACAAAGCAATTCATACCAGTTCGTCTCAATTTTCTGCTGCTAGTGCTGCACTGATCCATGGCATGGACTTTTTAAATCTGAGCCAAGTGAACCAGCAGTTGAATCACCTCGATCGTATGCTCGATCTTATCTTTGTCCTATCGAGCAAACATGTGTGGTCGATACTTGTGTTGCCCCACTTGTTTCCGTTGATCTGCATCATCCCCGTTTGTTATATCATTGCCATCTGAGTCAAGAATGACGACACCGGTTTCGGCAGCGGACAGTATGAGGACTTTGAATTACCGTAAAATTAATTTCATGGCTTTTACTGAGTTTTTACAAAGTTTCGACTGGATGACTCTGTACGAAATCAATGACGTTGACGATCTAGCCAACTCGTTCGGTGAAACTTTATGCCGATGGTTGAGACAAAATTTGCCACTTGTGAATAAGCCTGCTTCCCCTCCATGGGCTACTCCGCGACTACATGCACTAAAGCGTGTACGTAATGCTTGGCAGCGTAAATATCGGAAAACTAAAACAGTTGAGACAAAATGTAATTATAAACGATCCAGCACCGATTTTCGTCGAATGAACGCCTGTTTGTACAAAAGCTACGTAATGCGGGTTCAAACAGACCTCCGCCGAAACCCTAAACAGTTTTGGAATTTTGTAAATTCGAAGCGAAAATGTTCACTAATCCCTTCTAATGTACACCTCGATGGCACTGAAGCAGCATGTTCCCCGGAGTCGTGTGAGTTGTTCGCTAAATTTTTCGCTTCTGTTTTCGCCGACAGCACTGCTTCCGAGTTGGATGCTGAAATTGCTTCTGCGGATGTACCGCTTGACCTAGTTGACCTAAGCACATTCGAAATCACTGCCGATATGACAGTGACCGCTGCGAAACGACTTAAAACTTCGTTTTCTGTGGGGCCGGATGGTATCTCTGCAGTGGTTTATACCCGCTGTGCGGCCGTTTTAGCTGAACCTTTATGTCACATATTTAATCGATCATTCGAACAAGGAAGATTCCTGATGATTTGGAAGCAGTCTTACATGTTTCCTGTGTTTAAAAGTGGGGATCGACGAAACAGAAGAGAATACCGGGGCATAACCAGTCTTTCCGCTTCGTCCAAATAGTTTGAAATTGTAGTAAGAATCCTCTCGTGTACGAAAAACTACATTTCCAGCGATCAACACGGATTTATGCCTGGACGTTCTGTCGCCACAAACCTTTTGGATTTTACTTCGACTTGTATATCGCATATGGAGCAGAAGGCACAGGTTGACGTAATCTATACGGATTTAAAAGCAGCTTTTGATCGGATTGATCACCGAATACTTTTACGGAAGCTCTCTCGACTTGGTGTGTCGCAACAATTCATTGACTGGCTACGATCTTACCTATGTGGTCGAATACTACGAGTAAAGCTAAGTTCCTGTTTATCCTCAGAATTTACTAACACTTCTGGAGTACCACTAGGCAGTAATATGGGGTCACTCCTTTTTCTGCTTTATTTTAACGACGTGGCATTGCTATTAGCAGCTGGGTGCAAGCTGATTTACGCCGATGACTTAAAATTGTATTTGGCTGTTCGGTCCGTAGATGATTGTCGTGAATTACAGAGACTGCTGGATGTTTTTATTAATTGGTGTCGCAGAAATTGGCTCATAGTATTGCAAAATGCCAGGTTATGACATTCCATCGCACTGCGAAATCTATTCAGTTCGATTATGTGATTGATAGACATGTACTCAAAAGGGTTGATCACGTGAATGACCTCGGTGTCTCACTTGACGCTAAACTAAATTTTAACTTGAACCGCTCATCTATTATTTCCAAGGCAACTCGACAGCTCGGTTTTATTGGTAAAATAGGACGTGAATTTAAGGATCCGTACTGTTTAAAGGCTTTATACTGCTCACTTGTCAGACCACTATTGGAAAATGCGTGTTTGATTTGGTCTCCTTATCATCTTGCTTGGACTTTAAGGATCGAACGAGTACAAAAAAGGCTTATCCGGTTGGCTTTGAGAAATCTTCCCTGGCGTGATCCTGCTGATCTCCCTCCGTATTCCGAGAGGTGTCGCCTTATTAATCTTGATACGCTTGAGCGACGCAGGAAAATTCAACAAGTCGTGTTCGTGGCCAAGGTTTTAAATGGCGAAGTCGACTCCCCGAGAATCCTCTCTTTGCTGAACTTTCGTGCACCGCAACGGTCACTTCGATCTGCTGGTTTACTTCAACCCAATGTACATCGCACTTCGTTCAGATATAATGAACCTGTCACTGCATGTGTTCGAGCTTTCGCTCCAGTAGAGGAGATCTTCGAGTTCGGCGAACCGTCACGTAAATTTCTTCAGAAAGTGTACATGTCGAATATTTTATAATTGACCATATTGTTTAATAATAGGATTAATGTTTTATGTAATGACTTAGTTGGACCCAATGTATTATTTAATTAATTCTATGTTAGATTTGAACTGTTTCTCGTTTTGTTATTGACTCATTGTAACGTAAAATTTCATGTATATTTAACAAAAGATGATGGGGTTTTTAGGCCTACAAGAGGACGGCCTCAAATAGGCTTTTCCCCATCCACTAACTTTCATGGAGACCTATAAGGTCAGATGGAAATAGAATAATAAATAAATAAATAAATAAATCTGCTCGCAGGCTGATCAGAAGACTCAGTTCTTTGAAAGAGCGAAATCTTTCGCTCTCAGAAGAACTGGTTCTTCCGATGGCTCTTTTGTTCAGCTCGCAGGCAATCCGCTCGCGATCAGAAGATTTTGATCTTTTAAAGAGCTGATTTTCTGATCAGCTCGCGAGCGGATTGTTTGCATTAATTCAAAAGATCAGTGAACCAGTTCTTTCGCTCTCTTCGCTTCACTTTTGTCATCCTTTCGTGTGCGTTCTCGGCGTTAAGCCTCTGTCATAGTAGACGCGAACGCGAGCGATGGGGCGAGAAACTTGCCGTGGGTAAATAAACAGCTCTCTTTACGGCTGTTCATTTACCTACGGCAAGTTTCTCGTCCCATGGCAACTAGATTTTATTTTTTATTCTCGCGGCTGGTGGATGATTATGCATAGGAGAGCAGGCAGCCGGCGGCAGCTATTTTCTGGGAGTTCTATTGCAGTGTCGCACGCCGCTGTGCGCTTGGGGTGTAAAGCATTCACATGGCTTTCGCTTGCGATGTCTGATCAACAAAATCAGCTTTCAGCTAATTGCTCGAAGTGAGGAGTGAGTTACCGCTCTTTAAAAAAGAGCGATAGCTCACTCACTCACTTTGAAGAACCAGCTCTTCAGATCAGTTCGTGAGCGGATTGCCCACCTCTAGCGACGGGTGAAAGCAGCGAATTAAATCAATCCCGTCTAATCATCCTTGATCCGGCCACCAACTACAAATTTTTAGTCGACACCGGTGACACCGGCGCGGGTAACTTGATGGTGGATCTACGAGGTAAGTGCTTGATAGATAAAACGACCAACATAAAAGCATACGGCCACCTAAACACAGTTGCAGTAGGATTATTTGCCACTAAGCCGCGCCTCCCCAACCAAGAAGTTAAACACAATGTTAAACATACCATAAAAATCGAGGGCCCTCCATGCCACTCCGAATTCCGCAGACTTCCGCCGCATAAGCTCGAAGCGCTACGTAAGGAACTAAAACTTTTCTTAGAGCTCGGTTATATACGTCCATCGAAAAGCCCATACTCAAGTCCGGTACATCTGGCTACAAAAACGTTACATAATGGTGAGGTTAAATACAGACTTGTAGGCGATTACCAAAATCTTAACGATTCTACCATTGGAAACCGCTATCCCCTACCACACATTTACGATATTTACCAAGCACTGCGAGGAAAAACAATATTCTCAGTGCTCGACCTCGAACGCGCATATTATCAAATTCCCATGCACGAGATGGATGTCGAAAAAACTGCCATCATCACGCCACTGGGCCTATACAAATTTCTTGTAATGCCTCCCGGACTGAAGAACTCTGGCCAAACATTTCAAAGATTTATAAACAATCTTTTTTTCGATCTCCCCTTTGTAGTTGGCTACCTAGATGACCTACTTATAGCTTCATCATCGGCGAAGGAGCATCGAGAACATCTACGATTAGTCTGAGAGAAAACGGTCTTCAAATCAATCCTGATAAATGCCAACTAAGAAAGGAAAAGGTACGCTTTGTGGGCCTGTTAATCACCACCGATGGTTGCAAAACAGTTCCGGAAAAGGTAGCAGCAATTGCGGAGTACCTGAAACCTGATACAGTGCAGAATTTGAGGCGCTTTCTAGCCCTAGTAAATTACTATCGTCGATTTCTTCCTCATGCCGCGGAAATTCAGCTACCCCTACGTAAACTGATATCGTCGAACAAAAAGAACGACAAAACACTTGTCGTGTGAACCGCCGAGGCAAAAACCGCCTTCCAGAAATACAAGCAGTCTCTGATAGAAGCCACAGCTTTAGATTATCACGACTCGAATTTCCAGTTGTCACTGTGAGTCGACGCGTCAGATATAGCTGCTGGAGCTGTATTGCAGCAACTATCAAACGGCGCCTGGAAGCCATTGGGCTACTTTTCCGTCAAATTTAGTGATCGCGAACAACGATATTCAACTTACGATAGGGAGCTACTTGCCATGTATCTTGGTGTTAAACACTTCAGAAATGTTATCGTAGGGCGCAAGGTATTCATTTTCACGGACCATAAGGTGCTTACGTTCGCATTCAAACAAGATGCGAACAAACCCACAGCAACACAGCAACGGTTGTTAAGCTATGTCAGCGAGTACACAACGGATATATTCCACATCTCCGGCGCGAAAAACATTCCTGTAGATATCCTGTCGAGATTGGAAACGCTTTCCTTACCATCTACGATAAACCACAATGACTTCTTTTTTTTTGTATGCCTGAAGGGCATTGGGTAGAAAGCGCCACTGCGACAAGAATGTTTGTCTTTTGTGGCTGGTCCCGATTACTTTACACAGATTACAAGATGCTCGAACTCATTGATGGAGTTGAGCTAGTTGGTTGTAAGCCTGTGCCCCAATCCGGAACTACATGGTTGATGAAACCTGTGACCGCTTTGGGATTGGTGCTCCATACCTGGTATGGAGTTGAGAGGTAACTTCCGAAGAAGTTAAACCTCGATGAAGCAAGAGCCCCGCAAAAGCAAAGCAAATGCGCTGAGCTCTCAGGTTCAGCGTTGCAAAAGCGACAATAGTCGGTTAGGACTTTGCCGATTTTCTTCAAATGATAAAGAGCAGGACAGTGTCCAGCGAGAAGTCCCGTGATGATGCGTAGTTCACTACGAGTTAAACTAAGTAGCCGTTTGGTAACCGTAGGGTTAGGGTAGATAAACTGTTTAGCTTGCCTGCAACCCTGCGCATGTTGCCATTGAGATGCTATCTTTAGCTTTTCCCATGTACTTAGTTCGCCTTTAATGGCGGATGTGGAAGTACCCAAAAACGGTTCCGGTCCAATGAATTGCTGAGCAGATCCTTGTCTTGCGAGGCTGTCGGCATGTTCATTTCCCTCGATTCCGCAGTGACCGGGTACCCAAAGTAGCATAACTTTGTTGAGGCGGGAGAATTCCCTGAGTGTTGCGATGCACTCCCAGACAAGTCTGGAGACACATGTAGCAGACTTTAATGCCTTTAGTGCCGCCTGACTGTCCGAAAAGATTCCGATTTTCGCATGTCTATATTTGCGATGTAGACATGTTATAGCACAGATATATATTGCGTATACCTCCGCCTGAAAGACGGTTGGCCACTTACCCATTGAGATAGTGGCCTTTATACCTGGTAATCCACCACAATGACTTTGCCAGAGAGCAGGAAAACGACGAACAGTTGCAAACCTGGCAGAAAAACAACCCCGATTTAAAAAAATGAAATGCACTGCATTCGACATAGAGCTGTTTTGCCAACCGCAAGGCGAAAAGACTCGCGTTTGTGTTCCCCGTCAATATCAGAAAATCATATTCGAACAAATTCACCGAATGGCACACTCCGGTACCAAAGCCACACAAGCCCAAATTTTGCAGAGCTACGTTTGGCCAGGGGTAAAAAAGGATGTATCAAACTGGGTACGTGCTTGTTTCGAGTGTCAGAAAAACAAAGTTACCAAGTATACCAAAGCAGAGCCAGTAAAAATCGAAATACCGGACGAACGGTTTGATCACGTCCACATAGACATCGTAGGTCCCTTGCCGATTTCTAATGGTATGCGTTACATTCTGACCGCTTCAATAGGTGGCCAGAAGCAGTGGCCATCCCCGATATGACAGCAGAAACTGAAGCTTAAGTTTTCGTCGAAGTGTGAATATCAAGATTTGGTACTCTGACATCAGATCAAGGCCGACAGTTCGAATCGCAACTGATAAAAGAGCTGTCTGAGTTGCTGGGAATAGAACGACTGCACACCACGCCTTACCACCCTAATGCTAACGGTATGATCGAATGCTGCCATAGACCGCTCAAAACTGCACTGCACTGAGAATCGTACAAAAAAAAATCACAGAAGGGTTGTGTGCAAAGCCACGACCGCAAGGTTGAAGTAGAATACTTTTACAAGAAAAATAACCCGGCTGCTTGCGTGTCAGTCATTTTGGAATAGGAAGTATCAGCAAATCGAAATAAACATCACACTGCTGTGCATTTGCAGCAGCATCAAACCTCATTTGCAGTTTATTAAAAACCATTCATTATGCTCTTCCAAAAACATTTAGTAGCCTTGAAAAAGGCCAATTGCTGCAATTACAATTTTCATTCAATTATTGCATAAAGGCCTCATGGTCAGATATGCCCGCTGCAACTGCTACGCTGTCCGTAGCCATGTCACAGTTGTGGTAACGCTGCCCCTGCATCAGCTGGACCAGCTGCTTTCGATGCTGAGATCCGATGCAACTAGTGTGCTATCCGCTATCGCTGGTATCCACTGCACTGCTACTGCTGCTGCTAAGGGATGACTGCTGTTGTCGCTGTGTAGAACTATTATGAGTGGCTTCGGCTAAAACAGGCTCTTATATAGGCCAAATAGCGAGTTTTCAATTGCAAGGTATATGATTCTGTCGACCGTGCTTGGGAAGCATTCATATAACGACCAATCAGAGGTCGAATTTTTCGTTTTGACACAGCTTGACTATTTTCAATAGTACAATAGTTTGAATAATAAAATTACAATTATCTTCATTTGGGAAGAATCTTAGAAGATTTTCCAATCTATTGCTGCAAGAACGAAGGAAATCCATCGAATACTAACCGATTTATTAGCATTTGAAATTGGACATATTTTTCACCTTTTTCGGTTTTAGATTTTCATTTCACATCCCTATGTAGCCGAACTTCCTGAGAGAAGTATTCTACTTCAAAAATTGGACCGAAGCTCTGTCACTAGTCTTGCTAGGTTTGCGAACTGCGCTGCGCAACAGAACAACGGAGCTTCTGAGATGCTCAACCATCCGTATACCTGGAGCAATGGTCGAAAAACGACCCCTTTCGGGGCACAAGCGAAACGTTTGTCGCCAACCTACGAGAAAAACTAGATTCGCTAATACCCCGCCCTGCTTCTAACAATGATACGAAGCGACACGTGTATATACCAAAAGATCTCGCAAAATGTACACAGAACAGATAGAGTTAGAGCAGCATTGGAACCGCCATTCACCGGTCCATATGAAGTAATCTCAAAAACCGTTAAGACCTTCACCATCAAAATCAGAAACAGAGCCATGACAGTGTCCATCGACAGAGTTAAACCAGCATACATAGCCAGGGATCCCGATATCGTTTCTCCATCCGACCGGATCACCGAAAGCGGGCACCACGTACGTTTTCGGATTTTATAGGTTTTTTTAGCAAGGGGGAGTGATGCGGTGCGCATTATTCATGAGCCATTCTGGCATCCCTGATTCTCAGTCGCCGCAGTGAGAAATGAGAGTGAGAGAACTACCGTTAAACTTGTTCGAACACGTTCGAGTTTTCTATTATTCCATTCTTGTAATCGACGCAAACCAGACGCCTCAATAAAGTAGTTTGGTAAGTTAGATATTAGACCATCCGGTGTTTCATTTCACGCACCATAAACGCATTGAATCTGTACAAAAACAATTTCTTTTGTACGCGCTTCGTAAGCTAAATTGGACAACTAAACTTTTATGCACCCAGTCGTCAATTGAGGAATCGTAGAATATTTTCGGAAAATTCTCACAGAACTAACTATTCAAAATATAACCCAATGAATCGCATGATGCGTCACTATAACCAGCCCTGCGAAAATATCGACATCACTATGGGCAGAAATCAAATCAAAAAACGATTAACTACTGGAAATAATGTATAGAATACACACCAAAATCCCGAAAGCCAATTTCAGTAATTTTTACTGAAATTCAACATTAAAATCCATATACTAAAATCTCTACAATTTAACAGAGTACTGAAAATTCAGCAACTCCTTTTGCTTTACTGACATTCAGCAATCTTCACTTCAATTGCTAAATATTCGGTATCTATCATCGATTGCTTTTACTGCGGCTGTCAAAATGAAGAAAAAAATAGTTTTTTGTCAATTTGTTTAATGCGCATAGATTTGTTGGGAAAAAATTTATTTGAAAAATGGGTCCGGACCTCGAGCAAGTGCATCAGAACCTAAAAGTCGACCGTTGCGACGTGGAGAATCTGCTTGATGAGTAGAATAGTTAATTATTCTCATATTTTCAGTTCGCTGTACGGTAGAGGGCATTGGCATATGTTACTCGGCCGTCAGATGGACTTCGGCGGCGCATTTTACAATAAAAATGCTTATATGGATTGGATGGATTACTGATGTTTCAGCGTGGCAAAATTTATTGAAAGTTCATTGAATTTCAGCAAAAAAAAAAGTTTAGTGTGTAAAAAACATTGTTCATTGTATTATTATAACTGTAGTCTACATTTGCTTGACGAAAAAAATAAATAAATAAATTTACGTTGCAAGAAAGAGATGCCAGATAGCCCCATGTGGGCTCTGGGAATAGAAAAACTCCCACTGTTTGATGGCCAATGTGTTGTGTATAAATTTGTATGGCTCTGTCTGCACTGAGGTGAATTCCAGTCCTGTTTAAATGGAATAACTTCCAAACGTTATATCTACTTAGAATATTGTGAAAAAAAACGAAAAGGTTTAAAAAAAGTGTTCGATAGCTCATTATTCTACTTTAAAAATGATAATCAAGAAAAACTGTATGTCTTACCTGATCGAGTATCCCTCCACAGAAATCTATAGGCATATAAAGATATGGGTTGGAGTCGTAAACAATATGACCATAAGGAGAGCGCATAATTTCTCTAATTCCTTCTCCATACTGGTTAAATATCATTACTGGCGTTCCACATTGGTCTGTGGCTATGTAATATTTGTGCCTATATATTTGAACATAAATCAAATGTCCTCGGTCGTCATAAATAAGTGACATCAGCTTGCCATCACGTGGTGAATAAATTTGACTAACTTCATTTATACGCTGTTGATTATTGTAGAAGAATTGGGTTATGTTACCAAAATTATCTTTTCTGGTTGACAAGCGATTTAGGTGATCATAATAATAACGCACATCAAAGCGACCACGTTTAGTTGCTCTCACCAACAAACCTTGTGTATTGTAATAAAAACGTTCTTCGCGTGCATTTTGTGCTACCAGCCCTCGAGCCTCATATTTATACGGGCCCTCGCCAAATTTCAAAATCCGATCCATGCTGCTATATTCCATTGGTATCGTGTTTCCTCTATAAGTAAGTGACAACATGTTTCCATTATCATCATATCGAAAGCCCCATGGCTCTTGTGCTTCAACACCAATTAACTGACCATCACAATCCCAGGTATAATTTTTAATATTAGTATACGTATTGACGCCTACATTTCTGGTGTATGTTCTAGTTTGTACAATTCTGCCATGCATATCATGTGTGAATTCCATTCTGAAAACAGCCATTCTATGTATTGTAACGGTTTTTAAAGTTTCCAAGAAGCGGCTATTTATGGTCCGAGCAAATATAGCTGTTCCATCACCTATGGTAGTTAGATTGGCAGTTGGACTGGAAACTTTGAACAGACCGATTCGGGATAAGCTACCTGTTTTATCATTGTAGTCTAAGATTTGATTTTGCAGATTTTGTCCGCCAATGCGTCCCTGAATCAAAATCAGTCGAAAATTGTTGTCGTAACTGTAACTGAATTTAGCATTTGATAGGCCAGTTTTAGCAGAAAAATCAACACGTTCTTCCAATAAAAGTTCACCGATATAGTCAAAATCCCATCGATATTCTAGATCTCGCTCTGTGTGAAAAATAACAGAAAGCATGTTAGAGGCTGTACCATAGTTGAATTCGGTGCGTCCGTCTCCGTGAACGATCTCAGATAACAAGTTCAAATTATTATATCGATAGATAATACGTGCACCGTCACCTGGATACACAGTTTGTAGAAGTGCACCCGAATAAGAATAATGTTGAAGATAGGGTTTATTACTACCAGGTGGAGTGTATGTGAATCTTACGAACCCAATAGAAGGTTGAATACTCAGGGAATGCTTTGTGCCGCTGGGCAATATGATATGACGTATTCCTCCATTGTCGTCATAAGTCAATTTAAACTTTCTTTGACTACCCAAAGAAATCTCCGACAGTAAATTAAGATTATTATAAGAGTATGATATCATTCCATCCTGCTGACTGGTTACTTCCGAGAGAAGCCCATTTATATCATAGTTATATTTTAATTCAGCTGGACCCCATTGCCAACCTTCTATTCTGTTGTATCGGTCATATGTAATATTCAGTGGAAAAAAAATACTGTTTTCGCCTCCTGGATAGTATGATATTGGAAGGCCGGATTGATCATACAGTATCTCCAGAATAACTTCATTGAACTTGTTCATAAATAATTCACGATTTTGTAATTGTTTATGAGTAACTTGAAATACTTTGCTATTGTTCACATATATTTCATGAATGAAATGTTGATGTGAAACAGGATTACTTTCGTTATTTGCATAATTATACTTTGAATACATTGAATTGACCAAACTTTCTCCTATTTTAACGGTCTGATGGGACCACATAGGCAATATCTCAGCTTCGATTGGTAATATTTTCTCTAAATACGGATGAGCAGCTATAGCGGACGATTCTATAGTGATTCCATCTGTGCACCAAACTGACAATGTATTATTTATATGACTCATTTTCGCAACGGTAATTTGTTCTTCTCTTTGAATAATAGCATTTTTGATACCTCCAGTTAATGAGAATGTAGTTGGTATACCCTCTATTTGCGCAAAATGTGAATCGATACTTTTTATTACGCGAACTCCCAAATCTTCATATTTTTCCCCTAGAACAGTTTCAATTTCATAAACTTCACCGCTAGGTAAGATGCCTCTTGACAAGCGACCATATTCATCGTAGTGGTACATGAACGATTCACCATTTCCGGTCCGGCTGACAAGAAGGCCAGTATTACTATCGTAGTCAAACTGCAGCTCAGATTTTCCTTTTCTTTCAAAAATCTTCGTTAACATTCCATTTGAAGATATTTTTAATTCAGATTTATGATCCGTATTCTCAATCGAACTCACTACATTGCTGTAGTCACGCAGGAATTGTATTTTATTACCAGAGCTGTCGGTAACGGTGGAAAGTTTTCCAAAGCTGGTATTTTTCGAGTACAGGAATGAGTACCGTGTTTTACTCGATGATAAATCTTTAGTAGCAACATGCTGTCCGTAACGATTGAAGACATACATTTCATTCGACGGTGTATATGGGATTTGAAACTCTCCATTATTATCATGTTGCGGTAGATAATGTTGTAACGCCAAGATGCGAAGAGAACCTGCGGAGAGGAAAAGTAATGAAAATATAAAATCCGAAGAAAATATTCTAATAAATCTAATATTGAATTCTAATAAATATCATGATGAATAAATATCATGAGCATGAGCATGATTGACCGCCCGCGGTTGCTACTCCGTTATTGCCAGATCAGCTGTATTTACACAAAGAACCAAGGGATGATGCTTGGGACTAGCATTCATCCTCAATGTGTAAAAACTGGTGACCTTTATCTCTCTATTAGGCAATACAAGCGCCGGCCGCATCCGCATGCAGGTCAATGAAGGAGTGTGTATGGGAGGGAATATGTTGATACTCGCTATATAGGAAGCCGAGAACACCTCTGCACTTTCAAGAGAAATCAATGGGATGTTGGGGAAAATGGTAGGGTTTGCAGCAGAGTTCGTTTTGGTAAACGATGCACTGAGTTCAAGTACCGGGTTCGTAATAACTAATATCGCACCTAAAAGTTTACTATATCCTCCGCGACATTAGTACGCAACCGAACTCACTCTTTTTGATATACCTTTAAAATAAAGCACACGCGAGAATACCGGACCTATGACTGAATTGAAACAGACTCAAAATTCCAACATCTCCTTATGAAGTCATTATGCAACTACCGAAACGTATCTTTCATAGATTTATCTCAGCCACACAATGTTACAGAAGCTAGGGAAGTTGTATTCACGTTAACGTCCCTCCACTCCTATCACTTCCTCGTGAAGTGAACCGCTCTATACCGAAAATAATATCGCGTATCTATCTGTAGAAAATATGACCTCATGGAAGGTATCGACGCGAAGTCTCTAGATAGTCGCTCACCCGGATATCTTTATCTTTATGCTTAACAGATCGACTAACGAGATTCGTCCATTCTTAAAAAGTGATTTCTTGATTTGAGACCGATTCAAAGCAGAAAGATAATGCAGAAGGCTATTGGGGCCGCGTTCAACCCAACAGGGCTACACACACGTGAGCGTGCTTTGTATCATTAAATATAAAATTTAGATATATCACTTGAACGAGCCTGTTAATATGATGAGTAACCTAAGATACCCATTGAGACCCGGGTTAAATGCGCACGGACAAATCGCGCAAGGACTTGCATGCAAGTCGGCTTTCAAGTTACGTAGTAAAAATTAATTTAAAATTTCTTTCAATTAAAAAAAATTTCAAATACATCAGAAAACTGTTTAAAAAACCAATTTCACTTTCATTTGGTAATTTTATTTAAGAAATTCCTAGTAGCGACCACAAACATTCAATGTGTAGGTCACACGTATATAAGGCAAAGTACTGAAAAAAATCGAATTTCCCAAGACCGGCCGGCCTAGCGGATAATTGTGAGTATGAGCGAATGTTTGTCTACTGGTGGGTCACCATTCCTGGAAATATCATTTTTGAGAATATTAATTGTTCTATTTGGTAAACTGCATCATTGTTTGTGTCTTACACAACATTGCACTTTCATTTGATGAAATTTTTTAATCGTAAGCGAGACTTCTCACTTTTTCCCGAACATGGCCCATAAGCTTCTGCACATTTGCAATTCCCACCATTTTCACCACTTTTGGCCAATCTTTTTCAAATTTTTCGATGCTATCAGCTGGTTTTATATATTTTCGAGGCTTTGCTTTGGTCAAAGCCCAAAAAGTTTCTATGGGCCATGCATCCGGGCAATTTGGCGGATTCATGTCTTTCGCCACGAAACAGACGTTTTGGCTTTTGTACCAACCAAGTATTTCTTTGACGCTGATGCCAAACCAGGCCAAGATATGACGGATCCATCATGCTGCTTGATCATCGGCAATAAACGCTTCTGGAGGCATTCTTTGACTTCTTCTGGGTACTTTTGGGCGTTTATTGTTTCCGATATGACGTACGGGCTAGATATTTTGCCGCACTCGCAAATTGCCTGCCACACCATCACCTTCTTGCCAAATTTTTCGGTGAAAATGGCTTTCTCCGTTTAGGGGATATCCTTATCTTTGCCTACACTGAAATATTGTGGCCCAGGAAGGTTTTTATAGTCCAATTTCACATACGTTTCATCGTTCATGATAATACACCCAGAACTTTTGCATAATACTGAATCATACAGTTCCGGGCTCTTAGTTTGACAGAAGCGGCTTGATTTGGAATCCTTTTAGGTTTTTTCTGCTTCCGGTACGTCCTGAGCCTAAGTCGCTCTTTAGCACGGATCACATTAGACGTCGAGGTCCAAATTTATCTCGCCACATCTCGAACGGAAGCCGATGGTTTCTGCTTGTATGCATCCCTGATTTTTTCGTCGATAGCAGGACTTACAGGGCCTGATTTCCGACCACTCCTCGGTGCATCTTCAAAACTACACTGTTCTCCATATTTTTTAATAGCTGTTCGTACCGCTCCGACGCTCACATCCTCTTCCTTGGCCAACTCACAGTGCACCACTTGTGCACAATACTATTTCTCTTCTCTGGAGTGAGACCACGCATTTTGAAAAGTAATCAGACACTAAACCGTTTTTTGATGTTATGACGTACAGAAATGTGTAAACAAAAGGACGCAGCCAGTAGAATTCGAAATATTTCAATCGATTCAAAATGACCGTTAACATTAGGTGTGCTTATAATTTCTGGAACAGACTATATGCAAGGCAAATTATTGTTATTATTGTTTGTCTACTGGTAGGTAACCATTCCTGAAAATATCATTTTTGGAAATTTCCTTATAGTGGAGTAGTAGTCGATTAACTGACCTACATACGTATACAAGGCAAATTATTGAAAAAAATCGAATTTCCCAAGAACGGCCGGCCTAGCAAAAAATTGTGAGTATGGGCGATCGATTGTCTACTGGTGGGTCACCATTCCTGAAAATATCATTTTTGGGAATTCACTTGTAGTGGAGTAGTAGTCGAATAAGTGTCCTACATACGTATACAAGGCAAATTATTGAAAAAAATCGAGTTTCCCAAAAGCGGCAACTATTACAGTATTAAGAAATTCCCAAAAATGATATTTTCAGGAATGGTGACCTACCAGTAGACAAACATTTGCTCATACTCACAATTTTCCTCTAGGCCGGACGTTCTTGGGAAATTCGATTTTTTTAATAATTTGCTTTGTAAACGTATGTAGGTCAGATACTCGACTACTACTCCACTATAAGGAAATTCCCAAAAATGATATTTTCAGGAATGGTGACTCACCAGTAGACAAACATTCGCTCATACTCACAATTTTCCGCTAGGCCGGCCGTTCTTGGGAAATTCGATTTTTTCAATAATTTGCTTTGTAAACGTATGTAGGTCAGATACTCGACTACTACTCCACTATTAGGAAATTCACAAAAATGATATTTCCAGGAATGGTGACCCATCAGTAGACAAATATTCGCTCATACTCACAATTTTCCACTAGGCCGGCCGTTGTGAGAAAACTCGATTTTTTTTTGTGTTTTCGTCATACAAAATAAATTTTGCTGGGTATTTTTTCAGTTGCTGCTGCTTCAGGCAACATCATTAAATGAAAGTAAAATTGAAGTATTTTGTCTGATTTATGATTTCAATAAATTTTTATAATGTTTTACACGATTTATCGACTGAAATTATTTAACTTGCGTACATGTTTGACTGACTTGTATGCAAGTCATTGCGCAATTGATCGCGATTATCCGAAAACGGTACAAAATGGCAAAAAGACGGGACGGTTAAAAACAGTCGAAAAAACGGTACTGTTCCATTCAAACCGGTACGTCTGGTCAGCCTAGGTATAATGATTTATCGTAAATCCATGAGCGCTTGTCAACTTCTCGAGACCTGCTTGGCAGTGCCTACGTAGCCAACTCTTTTTGATTATGGAGCCCACAACTAACTTTTTGCTTAACCACGAGACCGTGGCCTTAAACAAGAAGCCCGAACCACTGTGTCCGCCTCAGTGTAAGGGAAGTTGAACTTGACGTCTCTTGAAACAATGGTTTTGTTCGCCAATTTGTCCCAGATCTGGTATCCATTCGGAGCGTAGCCAAATGTTACCATTTCTCGGCTCTTGGAGTCTAATATTGTGTCTCTGGTAGTTCGGGATACATGTCATAGTTAAGCATCCGACAATCCGTTAATCTTTTAAAGTCTGGTTATGCGTTCATCCACTTCTCTGCAGGGGTTACGTTTCCAGCTAAAGCCACCGTAGGGAAACCGTTCGCTTCCGGCACTGCTTTGTCATAGCACATGAGTCGCAGAATCCAAACGAATCCAACTTTTTTACAAAACAAAGGGTCATCTTGTGTCTCGCATGGTTTTTAAGAGCTTACTGACTTACATGACCCATACGACGAGTAAGTTGTGACTTACTTATCTCGGCTACGATCATATTGGCTTGCCCAAAAGAAACGACATCCAAAGTCAGCACGCACATATTACCTTGTAAGTACACCGCATTGATTAGTTCATCGTCCTTCTTGAACCCCGCTCAGTCCTGGCCATCGCAAACAGGTTTGCAAATGGTCACGGTAGAACAACTTTTGGCAAGGCTTGCTGTTTAAATACATTCTTGAACAAAAACGTCACCACCATGACGTTTTTTCCTCAAACGTATTTTGACATTTTTTTCTAGAAAAAAGATTTACGTACGTTGTGTGCGGAGATTTTGGAAAAATAATAATATTACTTTTTGATCTTATAATAATATTTCTCAACATAAATAGACTACTCCGTTCTACAAAACAAGCCAAAATAACATCGCCAAACGAATAACAGTGTGCATCTTTTCAATGCGCGTGTATCGCGAAATCAAATGAAAGTGTTGACCGATTACAAGTCGAATCGCGAGCAGTGAATGGTACATATATCAATACAATCTTGGGTTGCGAGAGCTTTTTGACTCAGAGCAAGTTCGTCCCTGTTGACACTGTGTAAGTTGCACTCAGCTGCTAGTGCAATTGTTGCGAAGATGTAGTCGGAAGAACAGAAGAGGCGTAAAGAAATTTTGCTCACATGCCTCGAAAATCCGAATCTCTCTCATCGTGCAATCAGCAGGAAGCTGGATTCATGGTCTATGTCATAAAATGAATTAGTTCCACACCAGCATCAGAAAACAGCACCACACCGTTTTGTGATCACTTAAAAATTTTACTGCTTTCTTGGTGAGTTGTGCGTTGAGTTTTGTAACGTTAAAGGTCACTGTTCTAACAATTTGTAGAGAAATAAAGCTTAGTTGGAATGTTTTGTATAGAGTATCGAACGTCTTCGTCAGTGTTTTTTTTCGGCAGTTTTTCTGCAGCAATCTTATGCAAAAGGGGGCCGAAGAAAACCACTGACGAAGACGTTCGATACCCTATATATTTGAACAGTGCAGTGTATTAATTTTTTTCGCCACCTTAAAAACACTAACTCACGACAAAAAATCACAAGGGTTGTATGCAAAGGTTGACGTAGAATTACATAAGGTTGTTTGTTGCATTACTTGTATTGAATATGTTTAAAATTTTGTGCAAAAGATGAACTGAAGTGCTACCGAATTTTAGTTTGCACTTACAACACTGAACAGGAATGAAACAAACACTATACAACACAAACAAGTTTCAACAGTCAAAGTGCATGCAGGTTGAAATAACCTTTTCATTTTAATTCCAGCGCAGCACAAGAAAAAATTAAATCATCCATAATTTGTTCGTTGTCCTTATAAGGACTGTTGTTGTTCAATTTCATATCGGATTCATTGTTGATTGCATCTGTGTGCTACCCCGACAGAGGAGATTAAAGCATTTTTCTGATAACACAGTTGAAAGCTGTTTTCACACTGAAAATTTGACGGCCCATATACTTTGAGAGCCAGCATTCCAAAACGTTTGTTTGTTGTCAAAACTGAAATTGTGGATTAATTTAATAGTAAATATTAACTCAGGTATTTATTTCATCCTGAAAAGGACAATATGCTGTTTAATTCAATATCGGATGAGATGCCTATCAACACTCGAAACTAGACGGGTTAAATTTTTTGAACGCCAGATTTCCAGAACGTTGGTGTTTGACATTGAGGCAACTTTTCATTGGATGCATTTACTAGTCCTCGCTATCGCACAGAGACGGCACTTAACTAAAGGAAATGCCTCACTGCGTCAGCTGGCCCAGCTACTATCAATGCTGAGACCCGCTGCAACTGTGGCCGATATCCACTAAATATATGGTATCCGTTGCACTTCTGCTGTTGCTAAGGAAATACTGCTGCTGTCGCTGTCTGGAAATAATATGAGAAGTTTCGGCTGAAACAGGCTTTTATGTAGGCCAAATAACACATTTTTAATTACTAGGTCTATAATTCTGTCGACCGTGTTTGGGAAGCAATCATATAACGACCAATCAGAGGTCGAATTTTTCATTTTGACAAGGCTTGAAAATTTTCAATAGTACAACACAGTCAAACCTGTTTTTATGCGAGGGGTAGGGACCGCACAGCTCTCCCAGCTGGTCTCGAGGTACGATGCTGGCCTAACAAGCCAGTCGTCGAAGGTTCGTGTCTCGGCTTGGGAAAAACTGTTAGTGTCAGTAGGATCGTAGCGATAGCCCCGCAATTGTCTTCTGAGGCGCGAAGAACGTCGCAGTGGCTGTATTTGAGAATTGCTGACGATGTTTGGTTGTTGACTGCTGCGAATGACTGGTGTTTGTGGCTCGCCCATCTCCATAGGGCAAGCTGAACTGACTGCACTAGTAGGGACCGATAAAAGTAGTGGTGATATAGACGGAATCGTCAATGCTGGATGATATAGACGGAATCGTGAATGCAGAAGAAAACGTAGACGATGATGGTAAAACAGATGTGCTCGGTAAGTTCCAAGCGCTTAGTAAAACATTCGAAGATAGCGGACCCTATGTTTCCTTTAATGGTCCTTCAGCACTCGGTAAACGTTTTCTCAGCTGATTAACATGTGACTGCACTAAACGAAGCTTTTCGGTTCGTACATTGTACATCACTCTTCAAATTTGTTCTATAATTGTTCCAGGAACCCATGACAACGAGCATAACTAAAAAATTACAAAATTCTATCAACGGGAGATACAAATAACATATTTTGATACGATTTTGTATTTTCCCATTTGCTTTTGACAACAAAATTGAATCCGAATGAGTTATAATAACAAATCCTGAAATGAAGTTGTTCTGAAACAAGTCTAACAATTTTTTCGTCTCTATCAAAATTGTTGATTCTAACAATGGCTGTTATTATACTATTCTATATGCTATCTTATTTTGTTAGAAAGCTGATCCGTTTGTAACAAAGTTTGACATGAGTTTGATACTAAAAGAATCGTTTTTGTTATAATTTCTGTTATTTTGACACCTAACGGGATCAAATTGAAAACACAACCTGAAAGGTTTTTCTCATAACAAACTAACAGCTTCTGTTACATTTATGTTATGTCTTTCTGATCGGGAAACCTTCACATTCACTGGGTCCTCCTTGTTGAAGCTTCGAGGTTTCTGCTGGTCTTCTTCTTGTTCTGCTTGCTGACGATCTGCTGGTGGCCGTAACAGTTCGAGGTTGGTTCGGATTCGACGTCCAAACAATGCTTCTGACGGTGATACTCCACCCGAGACTGCCGGATTTAGAGTGCTTCGGTACTTGAACAGAAACAGGTCCAATGCTTCCTGGATCGGACCTGTCCCAAGTAACCAAAAGTTCGGATAAAAGTAGAATTCATAGACCAATCAGCTAATCTAACGATCATGAATAGAATTCTATTCAGCTCAATTTTTAAGTAATTAACCGTACTTTCAAGTTCGCATTTGTTGAATAAACTACGAGTACCATGCAAAGCAGATTCTAAACCGAACTAGAAAGTTCACACCAGGTTCGGATAGGTCGCTGAACAGAGCGCTATTCAGCTTGAAAAGAAACCTTAAAAAACTTAAAATAAAAATCAATTTGCAATTTTTCAATTCCCTCCACTCATTGTTCGTGTTGGTATAATCCCATGATAATCATTTACTGAAGAAATCTAGATCAGAAGAATAATTGCCTGGCTCCATTTATTATTAAATTTCATATTTTTTTGGAACTTACTACACCAAGCTTCGAACTCGAGTCCTCCCTCTTTGAAGTCTAGATGCATACCACCTGCTCCGTTCCCGCTATATGAGATCAGCATCGATTTTGCTCGATGTGCTGATTTCTCTTCGTTACCTACACGTTCATGGCTAGGAACATACCGGGTCTCTCTTTCAGCTTGAAAGTTCAGATAAAGTACAGGCGGAACCTCATGCGAACTAGGACGCGGAACGCAATGTGAACTTAAGTCTGACAGTTCTCTAGTTTGTTTTGATTTTACTGCAGTTTGTTGGTAATGTAAATAATGTAAAAGGTAATGAAAAAGGTTGTGTACAGTGTACGCAAACGTTAAACGTTTGTTGAAAATTTATTCTGGTAAGCAGTATATACAAAATATGATAAATGATCAAAATCGATAAAAACTTTTTAGATTAATAGATATGCTGTAGTCGAAAACTATTTCGTAGTTGAAACGAGCCGTTGGTGACATAGAAAACTCTCGGTGGTGTCCGAGAGATGGATTCGGACCTCCAGAAGCGGCAACATCATGCTGTAGCCGAACGTAAAAAACACCCAAGATTTGGACAAAATGCTAAGGAATAAAAACATCAGGCGCAAACAAGTGTCTAACGGGAATCCACAGTTTACATCCGGTTTATTTTTTCTGTTAATCTGAATTCATAATTGATTTCCTGTAAGATAACAAAAGAAAGTGTTTAGATAGAGAAGGCGTTTAAACACCCTAATATTACCTATTGGATTTATAGATTTGTTCTCCTTTTGCTGTTTATTTAGATAAAAAAAAATCCGATGATAATAAAATAAACCACTTTTCTTTACTGATTTTGAAAAACTCATTTTTCATCACTAATTCCGGAGCAAACTTCACTTTCGCCAAAACCGAGTCGGAACTTAACATAAACATTAAAGTGGAAATGAAGTAAGACATAGACTTCTCCTGAACTTTCGTGCTGATTAAAAGTGCGGATAAAATGCTAACCGAACTTTAATTTCCGGCGGCTTAGAAGTTCACGCGTGAACTTTATGTGAACTTCAAGGTTCCAATGAAGAGGAACAAGCAGCTTATCCTGAACTTTCATGCTGATTAGAAGTACGGATAAAATGCTAACCGAACTTTAATTTCCGATGGTTTGTGAAGTTCACCTGTGAACTTTATGTGAACTTTAAGGTTCTAATGAAGAGTAGTAAGCAGCTTCTACTGAACTTTCGTGCTGATTAAAAGTACGGATAAAATGCTAACCGAACTTTAATTTCCGGGGGTTTTGAAGTTCACGTGCGAACTTTTTGTGAACTTTAAGGTTCGAATAAAGGGGAACAAGTAGCTTCTCATGAACTTGCTTTCAGGTTTTGACGGTACTATATTTAGAATGAAGTTCGGTTTGTGAGTAATGTGTCCGATTGTTCAGCAAGAAAGTTCCACGGAACCAAATCTGAACTTTATGTGAACTTCTAAGTTCGTGTGTTAAGTGAAAATCGAACTTATGGTTGCTTGGGGTGTGTTCAATGCCGTTCATACTGCAAAACTGTCCGAACTTGGCACTGGTGAATTGCGTGCCATTATCGGATACTAGCAGCTCTGGCATCCCCATGCGTGCGAAAAGGCTTTGCAGAATCTTAATGGTTGCTTTGGTTGTGATGTGACTTGTTTGCACTACTTCGGGCCACTTGGTGAAGGAGTCCACTTCCAGTAAAAATAGTCTCCATCGAGTGGTCCAGCGTAGTCCACATGGACCCGTTCCTATGGCCGTTGTGGTTTTGGCCAAGGTACAGGTGAGACCCGAGGAGATGACTTTGCAGCAAGCGTGCACTGTGTGCAGGCCTTAACGGTCTTTTCGACTTCAGCAACAATCGCAGGCCAGTACACGTAGCTTCGGGCAATGGCTTTCATTCTTCCGATTCCCCGGGTGGCCAGTATGTAACTGATCCAAACAACGTTTTCGTAGACGAGACGGGATAATCTCACCGAAAAGTGCGCATCCTTGTACAGTCGTGAGCGATTCCCGTCGGTTGTAGAATTGCTACAGCTCAGGATTGGATGCCACGGTCTGCTTGGATGACCAGCCCTGGTGAATGTACTGAACCACCTTGCTGCGAACCAGAACGTCTTTGTACTTTGCTGAACTTCTCTAAAATGGAGCGGAAGGACGTTGAAGGACTCGAAAGCAACTAACCTGACATCATCCTCAAGCGAGCTAGATGCGATGACATAACTCTCATCCAATCGAACGTGTTGGTTGATGAGGCGAGACAACACATCCACGTGAAATCATACATTAGCAGCATCAGGGCCCACCGTTGCAATCTGTTGGCGATGTACACGGGGATACCTTTTTTCGAGCCGAATATATGAAGCAACAGTGCATGCTCGGTTTGGAGCCGAAACTTACGCCCAAAGACCATGCGATGAAATTTCGTTACCGCAAATATTATCGCTAGGCTCTCTCGATCAGGTTGACTATAGTTCCGCTCCGCTGGGGCCAGGGATCTAGATGCATGCAGGATGACTCGTACAGAGCTGTCAGGAAAACGATGACTAATCGTGGCTTCCAAACCAACGGACGATGCGTCGGCAGCGACAATTATTTCTAGCTCTGGGTTGCAGTGCGTTAGGAGCAGCTCCGACGACAGGATACCCTTAAAATTATCGAAAGCTGACTGACATTCCGCCGTCCACTCGAACTTCGTGCTCGCCTTCAACAACTCGTCCAGAGGAAATCGTAGGGCACGCATATTTGGCACGAATAGTACAGCTTATCAAGAAGCTAAAAACCAAAAAATCGCCCGGCCCTGACCAAATCCGAAACTGTTTGGAATTGGATGCTTTCCCTCGAGTTGAAAGCATGCGATAGTCATTGCTATTCCAAAAACCAAACAAGGACCCATCGAAGGCTTCGAACTACAGGCCAATTAGCTTACTTCCTACCCTCAGTAAACTTTTTGAACGAATCATACTAAATCGGATTAATCAACACCTTGAAAACACACGTCTTGTACCCGACGTTCAACTCGGATTTAAAAGAGGTCACTCGACCAACCATCAGCTTCTCAGACTTGTGAAAGAGTTTCAAACCAACTTCGCACTCGGAAAAACTTCGGGCCTAGTACTTCTGGATGTTGAAAAAGCGTACGATTCTGTTTGGCAAGAAGCAATTTTGCACAAAATGCTTCAAGGAAATTTCCCTTTGTACATACTAAAAATCATTCGTTCGTTCCTAGTGAATCGTTCGTTCAGGGTTGTTGTCAACGGGCTATCATCTGACCAGAAAAAGGTACCCTATGGAGCAGTTCTCAGTCCTACGCTGTACAATATATTTACAGCTGACCTCGTAATGGTTTTTGCGAACGACACCGGATTCACCACTTCTAACTCGGATCCAACGATAATTGTCAATAAACTGCAGGCTGCCAAAAATGCTATTGGAAACTACCAGAAACGATGGAAGATCAAAACTAATGCTAGCAAATCGCAAGCAATCTTCTTCACACGAAAACTGAGCCCGCGCAATTTTCCCCGCAGTCAGATTACTGTGTGTGGGGAATTAGCCCTCTGATTTAAAATGTAAAAAAATTTTAAGTATATTTGAAATGATTTCCAATGCAATTTTTTTGTTTGTAATAAAAAAAATTAAAATTTGTTTAAATAGGGTATCGAACGTCTTCGTCAGTGGTTTTCTTCGGCAGCTTTTCTGCAGCAATCTTATGCAAAAACCTGCCGAAGAAAACCACTGACGAAGACGTTCGATACCCTAGTACACTTTTCGCTCATAGTTTTGGTAAATTTCATAATCATCTAAAAAAATTGATTATTAGTGCCTTTTCAAACCGGAAAAATATTATTGTTATCTATGGCTTCTAAAATTTTCATAACTTTAGCTAATCGCCGACAAATCGCAAATTTTCAATGACACTTATAAATTATTAGGCCGTGTCAAATGAATTTATTCCAGGAAGATTAAAAAAACTCTCAAAAGCTTCAAGCGAATCTCAATTTCGGCAAACACATTTCTTTAAGGATAAATCGACTATGGCATGGTGGCTACAATAAAATAAAAGTCAGAAAAATCCATGTGGTCTTTTCCTTAACCCCACCATAAGGCATCCGGATCGCTCCGGCAGTGACCAATGCAGTCTATATTCAGTAATATTTTTTTTAAAAGATTCTCGATAAAAAATCATGAAGATAGAGGCTATATTTGATGCAGAAATGTAAATGTCCCCACTTCGGGTTCCTACTGGTCATCTGGATCGTTCCGGTAGTGGCCAACGCAGTCTGCACCCAAAATTATGTCTTTTGGAAGATTCCTGATGAGAAATCCTGAAGATAGAGATATCGCACACTATAATTTGATGCAGAAATGTAAATTCTCCCACTACGGGTTCCTTCGAGGCATCCAGGTGATTCCGGAAGTGTCCAATACAGGCTATGTTCAGAAACCTGCCTTTGAAAGATTCGTGATGAAAAATCCTGAAGGTAGAGGTGTCACACGCTATATTTGATGCAAAAATGTAAATGCCCCCATTTCGGGTCCCTTTGGGTCCCTTCGGGGCATTTAGCTTATTCCGGAAGAGGCCAATGAAGCCTTCATTCAAAAATAAGTCTTTTGAAACATTCCTGATGAAAAATTCTGAAGATAGAGGAGTCACACTCTATATTAGATGCAAAAATGGGAATGTCCCCTATTACAGGTTCCTCTAAGAACTTCCGGATGAAAATAGTCATTTCTCGATGAGTTCCTGGCCGATTCCGGATCTTGATAAACCAGAAATGATTTTGTCATCTATGCCAATAATGCAATTAAGCATTTTGATCAGGTAACTCATTATCAAATCCATCCAAAATTAGCAGGTTTGACATGCCTACCAGAACTCAGGAATATTTCCTGCATCCGGTGACCTAGGCCAGATTTGTAGTCAGAAAGTGAAACTTCAAAAGTTTTCCATTTTAATTGTGTTCGAATTATTAAAATTGAATAGCATTTGGCAAAGCTACGGAATTTCTAATTTCAACAAAATTTTGCCTATCCTACTTATTGTGACTATCCCCTGTGTAGGCTTATATGCTTTGACTGCACATTTCATCGATCATCAAAATATTCTCAAATATTACCTTATGGAATGCATCGTAGGTTACTAGGGTGCACAGTGGTCTAAACTCGAAAAATCGTGATCGTTTTAGATTTGACTGTGAAATATTGATTTTATGTACCCAGTGTCTTCAGCAAGTTTATTCCATATAACAAGGCCTTTATTTTGGCGTTTTCGGTTTTTTGATCAATTCCCCTAGTAGTAAGATAAAAAAATTATTTTTTCTAATTTTCAAAATACCCGATTGCTTTCTTGAGCAAAGTTGTAGGAAAATCTATAAGAAAAAGAATTGCTGAACACTGTGATCTTCTATCTGTACGTCTGATATGACGAAATAGAGTTTTACGAGGAACAGTCCTCAAAATTAGTTTTTTGTCCATAACTTTTTCTGTAATCGTCGAAACAGTTCGAGATGTTCTAAGATTTCGTTCATTCTGCTAAACCTCGCATTTTTGTAGAATATATTGGTTTGATATTTTTATTTGTTCTAAAGATATTTCTAGTTTTTTGCTGAAAATAGCCATATTTTGAGTTCATATTTCTCCGAAGGTTGCAGATGGTAGCAAACCAGACTATATGCATTTGAAAGTTTGTCAAAAGAACTGCATTACTGCAACTGTTTCCAGTTGTATCCAACCGAGTACTGAATGAAAGGAAAACACCCCTCAAAATGAGTTTTTTGTCCATAACTTTTTCTGTAATCGTCGATACAATACAAGATGTTCTAAGATTTTGTTCATTCTGCTAAACCTCGCATTTTTGTAGAATATATTGGTTTGATATTTTCATTTGTTGTAAAGATATTTCTAGTTTTTTGCTGAAAATAGCCATATTTCGAGTCCATATTTCTTCGAAGATTGCAAATTATTTGCTTGCATTTATAATCCTGTATTTTTTCCACAGGATTTAATATAAATGTACTGAAGCGTTGCGGAGCCATTCTTCAAGCTGTTGCTTCTGGAAGAAAGTTGAACACTGAAAAATTCGATAAATATTGCATCGACACGGCGCGGAAACTAGTGGAGTTATATCTATGGTACTAACTACTATCTGCGCCAGTACACAAAATAATGATTCACGGTGCACAGATTGCTGATCACTTTCTGGTTCCGATAGGACAGCTCTCGAAAGAAGCACAGGAAGCATTGAACAGAATTATACGGGAAACACGTGAACATTATTCCCGTAAAATTTCGCGGGTGGCTACAAACACCGATTCTGCACCGCTTGCTGGAGCTATCGGATCCACTTATTTCTAGCAAACGTAGCATGATTTGTAAAACTGAGCGAAGTTTATCAACTGATGCTTTATATTTGTCAGATTTAACTAAAACAGAAGAGATTTGGAATCATCGGAAGCATCTGACATAGAGTAAATCATTAAAAACTGAAAACATAAAGTATAAAATAGTTTTTTTTTACTAAATACTTCAACTTTATACGTCATAAGTGTTGAATCTGACTGTTACGAGGGGTGTTTTCCTTTCATTCTGTACTCAGTTGGATACAACTAGAAACAGTGGAACTCGTTTGAGTAATGAAATTCTTTCGACAAACTTTCAAATGCATATAGTCTGGTTTGCTACTATCTGCAACCTTCGGAGAAATATGGACTCAAAATATGGCTATTTCCAGCAAAAAACTAGAAATATCTTTAGAACAAATAAAAATATCAAACCAATATATTCTACAAAAATGCGAGGTTTAGCAGAATAAACGAAATCTTAGAACATCTTGAACTGTTTCGACGATTACAGAAAAAGTTATGGACAAAAAACTAATTTTGAGGACTGTTCCTCGTAAAACTCTATTTCGTCATATCAGACGTACAGATAGAAGATCACTGTGTTCAGCAATTCTTTTTCTTATAGATTTTCCTACAACTTTGCTGAAGAAAGCAATCGGGTATTTTGAAAATTAGAAAAAATAATTTTTTTATCTTACTACTAGGGGAATTGATCAAAAAACCGAAAACGCCAAAAGAAAGGCCCTGTTATATGGAATAAACTTGCTGAAGACACTGGGTACATAAAATCAATATTTCACAGTCAAATCTGAAACGATCACGATATTTCGAGTTTAGACCACTGTGGGGTGGTACAAAAAATTAATATTAGTTATAGTGACTGACAACGCTAATATAAAGTTAGCCCCATCGATACTAAACATGCGGTATGTGTCGTGTTTCGCACACTCACTCAACTTAGTAGTACAGAATGCAATGAAAGTCAAATCGATTGTGCAACATTTAAAAAAAGGTAGCTCAAAACTAATGGATATGCAAAAACACTAAATAAACCCAATTTGAAATTAAAACAAGATGTTTCAGCACGTTGGAACTCAACTTTTGATATGCTCGATCGGATTTTCATTAACAAAGAACCAAATTTATCGGCACTTGCTTGGCTGGATTCCAGGATAGCCTTAGATAATGAAGATTGGGAAGATGTCGCAGTATAAATGTACTGAGAATCTGCAACGAAGTAACATCGGATATATCTGCAAAATGAGTGTTATCTATATCTATAAATGCGACTGTCTGTCTGTCTGTTCCCTATAGACTCAAAAACTACTGAACCGATTACCGTGAAAATTTGTACATAGGGGTTTTCGAGTACGGGGAGTAATCCTAAAATATTAGTTTTGTTCTCTCTCATAAGCGAAGGCAAGAGGGGGGGTGAATTTGTGGTTCATGAACTTGAAAACTTCCTCCCCGATAACCGTGCAAATTTATATCAAGAATGTTTTTGTGTCTGAGATGTAGTCTTGCCTGTGTCATGTTAGACCTTCGTGTATCAATGTAAACCTGTGATGATTTTAAAACTGCTGGACCGATCAGCATTAAATTCGGTATGTAGAATCTATAGTAGCTGATGTATCTCAACGACTTTGAGTTTTGTATATTCCATTAGCATGGCAAGAGGGGGGGGGGGAGTAAATTTGTTATTTGTTAACTTCTCAAAACCTTAATAAATTACCGTGCCAATTTCGATAAGTGGGTATGATTCTATAACATTGATTTTTCTGTATGTTAGTGGCGTAGTAAGGAGGAAGTGTATTGAATTTTATTATTTGTAAACTTTGAAAAAGTTCTTCATTGATATTTATATACAGGTGTTTTCGGATATGAGACGTGGCTTTGCAACATACCTTTGTCATTTGAAACTTTGCAATGATTATCATTTAATTCGGTAAATAAAGGTCGTGTAGTATCATATATGTTTCAATCTTATATCAATAATTGCGAATGTCTGTCTGTCTGTCTGTTCCCTATAGACTCAAAAACCACTGAACCGATTACCGTGAAAATTTGTACATAGGGGTTTTCGAGTACGGGGAGTAATCCTAAAACATTAGTTTTGCTCTATCTCATAAGCGATGGCAAGGGGAGGGGGGTGAATTTTTGGTTCATGAACTTGAAAACTTCCTCGCCGATAACCGTGCAAATTATATATTGGTCCCATTCTGGTCCAAAGGGGCAACTCACGCCTATCGTCAGACTCTGGAAAACCTGCAAACGCTGCTGGTCGATCAAAAAGCCCTGAAGCTCCGGCTGGGGATATGATGCGAATAAGCACACATACATTTGGAAACCATTCCAATCAGAGGGATAAATTCAAGCCCCTGAAGAATGGAAATCAATGTAACAATGCTGAATAAAATAAAGTTTATTCAGGTGAACCTTCACCACGTAAAAGGAGCTAGCAGCGTTCTTTGTAGAAGGTTCACCCGTGAAAATCTGGACGTAGCTTTAATTCAAGAGCCTTGGTCCAACTACAATAGAGTTAAAGGAATTTCTACACCAAATTGTAAGCTTATTTACGACAGTACAAAATTTAGCTTTTATCCCCGTTACTGAATGCATCAGTAGAGACGTTCAATTCAAATGGAGGTTCCAACGATCCGCGGGATAACGGAGATCATCGTCGCTTCTGCCTATTTCCCAGGAGATAACGTTGAGATTCCTCCCAAAGAAGTTGCCGCGCTTGTTCAACACTGCGAACTGAAAAACAAACAGCTCATCATAGGATGTGATGCGAATGCCCACCACACGGTCTGGGGTAGCAGTAACATCAATGTTAGAGGTGATTGTTTACTTCACTACTTGATTTCACATAACATTGTAAGATTATAACAGTTTCCCTAAGAACACTGTTGCCATAAGAACACTAGCGCGAGCTTTCAACAACGTCAAACGCTTAAAAGCCCTCTGGTGGGAGATAAAGAGGCTGCTATGCACGCGAAGCTTAAATCGATCGTGTGAGTTCCACACGGATCTCATTTATCTTTCCTAGTAGACGGGATGGGATCGGAAAGAAGGCAAAAATTAGCAAACCAATGGAAACTAAGATCGCCACTGCGGGATCACAAAAGACACCTGGTAAATAAAATGCCTCATCTTGCATTAGCTAGAAGGAGAGGGAATCGAATTTCCGCAGCATCCAATACCTAACCGGTATTGTTTGAGGCGATCGAACAATCAGATCAAATGCGATTTTGTTAAATCCTTGGGATTATTCGGGTGAATACCGTCAACCACGCTGCAAGCACACGCGAGAAGCTGATTGAACGCGCAGTGCGCTTAGTACAACGAGTTAAACTTTTACCCGAATTTCGGCCAATAAAATAGGCCTAGCGTGAAAAACATAATCAATATAAAGTGAGTTCGTAAAATTGTAAAAGTTAGTGACTAAACCTATTTTAATTTCTAGATAAAACACGTCAAACAGTTAAAACTTATTAACTAATTAACAGTGTTGCTTAAAAGTGTTTAGCGTCAGGTAAGCTTAATCTATTGGCAATAACTCTAGTGAATAGCAATAGTACGGCAAAGTTTCTAATTTGGTTGTAACGTTGAACAGGATTAAACCCACCGTTCAACGTGGGTGCAAATGCGGATTGCCAACCCCACCCGAGTGCAAGTACCGCATGCCACGAGACGAGGAAAAGCCCATCAGCAAATTGTGACGCGGGTGCGTCCTAATAGATCCCCTCGCCGGTTTTTAACACGGCGACGCGAACCTTCGAAGCACGTTTTCTTCTCTCGTCGAGAACCGCCCGCTAGACACTCAGGAAAAGTTACCGCTTTCATACGATTGAAACGATCGTCGCCCACGCGGTGAGAGCCCGTGCAACGCACGCGTGTGAAATACTTCGACATCGCCAAACGCAAGGCTGCGATCGACCAGCCGTTCGAGATGGTTTGTACACTGACCGCAGGTTCCGGTACTCACAGGTAGACTTAGAATAAGCACAGATTGTAAATGATATAGAGTTAGCAGTCGAGAGTGACGTCACTGATAGGCAGGCGAACATGTGTTGAATATAAGAGAAAATGTATAAGGCCTGTTTGAATCTAAAGTTGTGTTCTCTTGTTCGCCGAAGTTGACGCTTTCACTCTGGGTTTTTTAGATTTTTTGGGAATTTCGGATATCGCATTGTTGCTGGGATTGGTTGCCCTCTCCTGTGTCTTAGTAAATAACTATCTAAATCCCATCGCGTCCGCTGGGAAAGCCGAATTGGATTCGAGTGTTTGAACATTAAACCCGCCCGTGACAGAGAGTCTCTAGCCGAGCACTCAGACCTTGCATCAGCAGCCTCTCACCCGTGAGAGTGGCGCTTAAGCTGCTGACTGTTACAAAGAGATCCGTTACATTTTGGCGCCCAACGTGGGGCCCGAAATAATGCTCAGTGTTTTCAGGGAATAAGTAGAAACCAATGCTTCTGTTAAAATCAGGCACAGTTGATCTAGATTTGATTACGGTGTCATTTAGTTGGTGATTGTTTCAGTTTTTTTTTTTCACGTAGAACCCACCTCGCTCAAAATAGAAATCCGAATAAATAGAACCGGTACGGCACAGTGCGATTAGGAATATTAGAGTTGTTTTTTTTTGAATATTGGGATTGTTTTTAATACATTGGGAATTAAAATTAGGATTACTGAATTTGAAATAGAAATAATTTCAATAAAATAAGAAAACATGGAATCGTATAGAATTAATGCCAATGATTTGGAAGAAGAGGAGCTGAACTACGAACTTTTTCTTCGTGGGCAATCCATGACTGATAGTTTCGCCTCTAAACAAAGAACTTTACGAAATTGCTTAAGGGGAAATGAAAGAGAGTCACCCCGCGAAATAAAACTCAGTCCGCGTTCATTGGCCGATGATTATTTATTGATTCCCGCAAAATTGCAAGAAATAGAACACTTGTTACAAGCAGGTAGAGAGACATCAGGGTTGTTGTCTCGTCTTGTACACTACCACAAAAGAATTAGAAGATACGTTACGATGAACATAGAAGGAATGCAGAATAAACAGCTTTTAAATATAACAAGCGACTTGGCCCAAACGTTTTTTGGGGTAAATTTGAATGAAATAGGAAACATATACAAGTCCTCAGTGTCTACCCTGAGACACCGCGAGTATCGGTTGCTTCGAATGATGCTCAGAATGATCAATCAGTACAAACCCAGATTTTCAGTTCTGGGAATATTGAAGAGAATTGCAGGCGTACGACTTCGGTCGCCGCCAGAAACACATTACCACCTGCGAGTAACCCCCTCGAGGGACAGGTACATGATATTCTTACGACCACCCTCAATCGAGCTATGAAACCTAATGGTGTTAATTTGTCTATGACTTCCTCTCGACATAATAACGAATTATGTTCGACAGACCGAGACAGGATGCAAGGGCTAGTGAATCGAAACTCGATACTCATTCTAAATCCATTCATCAGTAACGAAGATAGTTGGACTCAAACGCTTCCTCTACAGCTGCCATTTAACGGGCAGACTGTCACCCCGATCAGTGCCCAGGCGAGTTTGTTACGAACGCCCCAGTTCACCAGCGAATTTGCTCTAAATGAACAATTACGGCGAGACGAATCTCGCGCACCGGAAAATCGATCTGGTTCCGAATATATACATGTTTCGGAAGTAAAAGATTATATTACAACGTAAATAAATCAAATGCTTTTCCAAGGTCCACTGACTCATCGAACAGTGAATGAACACGCAATTGGAAACTTAGTAAATCGAATTGCAAATGTTGACTTACGAAATACTAATAGTCCTAGCGACCCCCAATTAGCAGAGGGACTTGAACCCCCGCACAACCGCAATTCGCCCCTTCCGCGTAATACGGATAATATGTGCTTAAATGTACAGGGAACGAGATTAAATCCAACTACCAGTTCTCTCCCGACTGGTTCAACCCCTCTGCCGCTTCGACAGCCAATGGTGACAAGCATAGCTGGACCATCTGGCCTGCCGACCGATGCACCTCTCAATCGTTATGAAATTAACGAAGGCACAGGTGCCAATGCAAACCTGAATTTTTCGCATTTACGAAGGGAAAACTCAAAACCCACAGGTGTTTCCTGGGTTCCGCCCGCCCGTCAGAATGCTCACGAGTTTTTACCGGAAGCTGGAAACCAATACCCCGTGTCTAATCGCCGCTTACCGCATCAGCAATGCAACATTATAGAGAAATGGCCGAAGTTTAACGGAGATGCCAATTTGGTACCCGTAATTGATTTTCTGAAGGCAAATAGATCTGCTCTGCCGATCCTACGGAATCGGTAAGGAAGATTTACGAATGCACGCCCATTTGTTGTTTAGAGAAGATGCCTATATTTGGTACACCACTTACGAAGAACGATTCGATAGCTGGGATACCCTGGTTTTATATTTGAAAATGCGTTACGACAATCCAAACAGGGATAGATTTATACGGGAGGAAATGCGAAACCGTAAACAAAAGCCAAGTGAACGGTTCAGCGCTTTCTTGACTGATATCGAAACTTTGGCTCGTCGACTGATGTACCCTATGTCCGAGCGCGAAAAGTTAGATATTATCATCGAGAATATGAAAGTGTCGTATAAGAGACGTCTTGCTTTAGAACCGGTTCAATCTGTGGAGCACTTGGCCCAAATGTGCTATAAATTTGATGCCTTGGAGACAAGCCTCTATAATCCCAAAGGGATTTCGAAAATGCCTTGTTTAAACCAGATTGAGAGAGAAGACGAAAGCTGGGAGGAAACCGAAGAAACTACTAACGATGACGAAATATTCTTATTAAGGTCCAAGGGACGAAAGCCAGGAGAAACATGAAAACCCAAAAGATCAAATGATGCTTCTCGTCAAGAATACCACGGTTTTCAAATGTCCAAATAAACATGACCTAGGGTCAACCAACACTGCAAATCAAAAAAACGAGTAAGGCTAGGGAAAGATGGGAATCTAACACCTAGCCCTATGACAACTCCGATTCCCAATTAACAATATTCGTACTTCAATCAAACTTTTCACATCAATACCTCGACTCGTCGCTGTCCTCATATAAAAATTAGAATTATCTCTGAGGAAATTGAAGGCTTAGCCGATACAGGAGCCAGCATATCTGTCATTAGTTGTTTACCTATATTAGAGAAACTGGGTTTAAATATTCTCCCCAGCAATCTGAAGGTATCTACGGCGGATGGCACGTCATATCGTTGCTTAGGTTACGTCAACATCCCCTATACCTACCGGTCGACGACACACGTTATTCCAACTGTGGTAGTCCCAGAAGTTGCAAAAGACCTGATCCTTGGAATGGACTTCCTCCGTCAGTTCGATTTTCAGTTAGTAAGGCAAAATACTAATTCAACTGAGTCGCCGATGCCCAACGAATCCGAAGAAGATTCATCAGATATATATTTATTGGAAGATTTCTACGGAGATCGGCAACAAATATGTTTTCAGTTGACCTTCTGGAAAAGAGGCGGACGTACTTCCACTTCCAGTGGAAAGCGATGCCAGCCTTGAAATGCCGACGTTAGAGATCCCAGACCAGCTCATAAATACTCCGGAGGATATAATAACTGAGCATACGCTCAATCAGCGTGAGCGTGAAAAATTGTTTCAAACCATTAAAGAGCTTCCGGCAACCACTGAGGCTAAATTAGGGCGCACTCATCTGATTCAGCATACAATTGAACTACATGCCGATGCTAAGCCTAGGAAAATTGCCGCATATCGTTGGTCTCCGGTAGTCGAACGGGTGTTTGATGCCGAAGTAGCTCGGATGATTACTTAAACCCGCCCGTGACAGAGAGTCTCTAGCCGAGCACTCAGACCTTGCATCAGCAGCCTCTCACCCGTGAGAGTGGCGCTTAAGCTGCTGACTGTTACAAAGAGATCCGTTACATTTTGGCGCCCAACGTGGGGCCCGAAATAATGCTCAGTGTTTTCAGGGAATAAGTAGAAACCAATGCTTATGTTAAAATCAGGCACAGTTGATCTAGATTTGATTACGGTGTCATTTAGTTGGTGATTGTTTCAGTTTTTTTTTCACGTAGAACCCACCTCGCTCAAAATAGAAATCCGAATAAATAGAACCGGTACGGCACAGTGCGATTAGGAATATTAGAGTTGTTTTTTTTTTTGAATATTGGGATTGTTTTTAATACATTGGGAATTAAAATTAGGATTACTGAATTTGAAATAGAAATAATTTCAATAAAATAAGAAAACATGGAATCGTATAGAATTAATGCCAATGATTTGGAAGAAGAGGAGCTGAACTACGAACTTTTTCTTCGTGGGCAATCCATGACTGATAGTTTCGCCTCTAAACAAAGAACTTTACGAAATTGCTTAAGGGGAAATGAAAGAGAATCACCCCGCGAAATAAAACTCAGTCCGCGTTCATTGGCCGATGATTATTTATTGATTCCCGCAAAATTGCAAGAAATAGAACACTTGTTACAAGCAGGTAGAGAGACATCAGGGTTGTTGTCTCGTCTTGTACACTACCACAAAAGAATTAGAAGATACGTTACGATGAACATAGAAGGAATGCAGAATAAACAGCTTTTAAATATAACAAGCGACTTGGCCCAAACGTTTTTTGGGGTAAATTTGAATGAAATAGGAAACATATACAAGTCCTCAGTGTCTACCCTGAGACACCGCGAGTATCGGTTGCTTCGAATGATGCTCAGAATGATCAATCAGTACAAACCCAGATTTTCAGTTCTGGGAATATTGAAGAGAATTGCAGGCGTACGACTTCGGTCGCCGCCAGAAACACATTACCACCTGCGAGTAACCCCCTCGAGGGACAGGTACATGATATTCTTACGACCACCCTCAATCGAGCTATGAAACCTAATGGTGTTAATTTGTCTATGACTTACTCTCGACATAATAACGAATTATGTTCGACAGACCGAGACAGGGTGCAAGGGCTAGTGAATCGAAACTCGATACCCATTCTAAATCCATTCATCAGTAACGAAGATAGTTGGACTCAAACGCTTCCTCTACAGCTGCCATTTAACGGGCAGACTGTCACCCCGATCAGTGCCCAGGCGAGTTTGTTACGAACGCCCCAGTTCACCAGCGAATTTGCTCTAAATGAACAATTACGGCGAGACGAATCTCGCGCACCGGAAAATCGATCTGGTTCCGAATATATACATGTTTCGGAAGTAAAAGATTATATTACAACGTGAATAAATCAAATGCTTTTCCAAGGTCCACTGACTCATCGAACAGTGAATGAACACGCAATTGGAAACTTAGTAAATCGAATTGCAAATGTTGACTTACGAAATACTAATAGTCCTAGCGACCCCCAATTAGCAGAGGGACTTGAACCCCCGCACAACCGCAATTCGCCCCTTCCGCGTAATACGGATAATATGTGCTTAAATGTACAGGGAACGAGATTAAATCCAACTACCAGTTCTCTCCCGACTGGTTCAACCCCTCTGCCGCTTCGACAGCCAATGGTGACAAGCATAGCTGGACCATCTGGCCTGCCGACCGATGCACCTCTCAATCGTTATGAAATTAACGAAGGCACAGGTGCCAATGCAAACCTGAATTTTTCGCATTTACGAAGGGAAAACTCAAAACCCACAGGTGTTTCCTGGGTTCCGCCCGCCCGTCAGAATGCTCACGAGTTTTTACCGGAAGCTGGAAACCAATACCCCGTGTCTAATCGCCGCTTACCGCATCAGCAATGCAACATTATAGAGAAATGGCCGAAGTTTAACGGAGATGCCAATTTGGTACCCGTAATTGATTTTCTACGGCAAATAGATCTGCTCTGCCGATCCTACGGAATCGGTAAGGAAGATTTACGAATGCACGCCCATTTGTTGTTTAGAGAAGATGCCTATATTTGGTACACCACTTACGAAGAACGATTCGATAGCTGGGATACCCTGGTTTTATATTTGAAAATGCGTTACGACAATCCAAACAGGGATAGATTTATACGGGAGGAAATGCGAAACCGTAAACAAAAGCCAAGTGAACGGTACAGCGCTTTCTTGACTGATATCGAAACTTTGGCTCGTCGACTGATGTACCCTATGTCCGAGCGCGAAAAGTTAGATATTATCATCGAGAATATGAAAGTGTCGTATAAGAGACGTCTTGCTTTAGAACCGATTCAATCTGTGGAGCACTTGGCCCAAATGTGCTATAAATTTGATGCCTTGGAGACAAGCCTCTATAATCCCAAAGAGATTTCGAAAATGCCTTGTTTAAACCAGATTGAGAGAGAAGACGAAAGCTGGGAGGAAACCGAAGAAACTACTAACGATGACGAAATATTCTTATTAAGGTCCAAGGGACGAAAGCCAGGAGAAACATCAAAACCCAAAAGATCAAATGATGCTTCTCGTCAAGAAGGTGAGGCGTACGAAAGTCAACCCTTATGCTGGAATTGTCGCCGCCTTGGGCACATGTGGCGCGAATGCGATCGGAGAAAGACGTTCTTCTGTCATATTTGCGGACACACCGATACCACGGCTTTCAAATGTCCAAATAAACATGACCTAGGGTCAACCAACACTGCAAATCAAAAAAACGAGTAAGGCTAGCGAAAGATGGGAATCTAACACCTAGCCCTATGACAACTCCGATTCCCAATTAACAATATTCGTACTTCAATCAAACTTTTCACATCAATACCTCGACTCATCGCTGTCCTCATATAAAAATTAGAATTATGTCTGAGGAAATTGAAGGCTTAGCCGATACAGGAGCCAGCATATCTGTCATTAGTTGTTTACCTATATTAGAGAAACTGGGTTTAAATATTCTCCCCAGCAATCTGAAGGTATCTACGGCGGATGGCACGTCATATCGTTGCTTAGGTTACGTCAACATCCCCTATACCTACCGGTCGACGACACACGTTATTCCAACTGTGGTAGTCCCAGAAGTTGCAAAAGACCTGATCCTTGGAATGGACTTCCTCCGTCAGTTCGGTTTTCAGTTAGTAAGGCAGAATACTAATTCAACTGAGTCGCCGATGCCCAACGAATCCGAAGAAGATTCATCAGATATATATTTATTGGAAGATTTCTACGGAGATCGGCAACAAATATGTTTTCAGTTGACCCCTGGAAAAGAGGCGGACGTACTTCCACTTCCAGTGGAAAGCGATGCCAGCCTTGAAATGCCGACGTTAGAGATCCCAGACCAGCTCATAAATACTCCGGAGGATATAATAACTGAGCATACGCTCAATCAGCATGAGCGTGAAAAATTGTTTCAAACCATTAAAGAGCTTCCGGCAACCACTGAGGCTAAATTAGGGCGCACTCATCTGATTCAGCATACAATTGAACTACATGCCGATGCTAAGCCTAGGAAAATTGCCGCATATCGTTGGTCTCCGGTAGTCGAACGGGTGTTTGATGCCGAAGTAGCTCGGATGATTAAACTGGGAGTAGTCGAAGAGTGTCAAGGGCCTGCAGACTTTCTCAACCCACTATTACCGATTCGTAAACCTAACGGTAAATGGAGGAAATGTTTGGACTCCCGGCGCCTCAATCAGTGTACCAAACGAGATGAATTTCCGTTCCCAAATATGGTCGGAATTCTCCAAAGAATCCAAAAGTCTCGTTATTTTTCCGTCATCGACTTATCTGAATCATACTATCAGGTGGGATTAGAAGCATCAGCCAAAGATAAAGCAGCATTCCGTACAAATAAAGGGTTATTCCGCTTCACCGTCATGCCTTTCGGTCTGACAAATGCGCCAGCTACCATGGCCCGCCTTATGTCTCGTGTATTAGGGCATGATTTGGAGCCGTACGTGTATGTATATTTAGATGATATAATCATCACGTCAGCCTCTTTCGAAGAACATCGTAGGTTGATCAGTAAAGTGGCTGAACGGTTGACTCGGGCTGGACTTACAATCAATCTTCTAAAATCCAAGTTTTGTCAAAAGAAAATTCGATATTTGGGCTACGTGCTATCGGAGGAAGGATTGTCCGTAGATACCAAGAAAATACCACCGATTATTGATTACCCCGACCCGAAGACAGTAAAAGACATTCGTGGATTACTGGGATTAGCAGGCTTTTACCAAAAGTTTATAGGAAATAATTCCGAGATCACGACACCGATTACAAACTTATTAAAAAAATCACGGAAACATTTCACCTGGACTGATGAAGCTGACGTGGCATTGAATAAACTGAAATCCGCGCTAATTAGTACACCTATACTAGCCAATGACGATTTCAACCTGCCATTTATCATTGAGACCGATAGCTCTGATCTCGCAATCGGTTCAGTGTTGGTACAAATTCAAGACGGAGAACGAAAATGTATCGCCTACTACTCCAAAAAGCTATCCAGCACACAAAGAAAATATAGTGCCACGGAAAGGGAATGTCTGGCGGTACTTCTCAGTATTGAAAATTTCCGGCATTTCGTCGAAGGAACTCAGTTTATTGTCCAGACCGATGCCATGAGCCTAACATTCTTGAAGACCATGTCGGTTGAGTCTAAGTCTCCCCGCATTGCACGGTGGGCACTGAAGCTATCGAAGTACGATGTCGTACTCCAATATAAGAAGGGTTCTGATAACATACCCGCCGACGCGCTCTCGCGAAGCTTAAACACCGTACAAGTTACCTTGCCAGACGCATACTGCTCACAGCTAAAGCGGCAAATCGAAATGAAACCGGATCGGTATCCCGATTTCCGTATTATCGATGGCAAAATTTTCAAATACATAACTAACACGGCTCTGTGTGAAGACCCGGGTAGTCAGTGGAAGTATGTAGTTCCGTTGTCTGAAAGAAAAGATTTAATCAAAGATATTCACCAGGAAGCGCACTTGGGTTATTTAAAAACAGTAGCGAAGATAAGAGAGCGGTATTATTGGCCTCGAATGGCTACAGACAAAAAACGTTATTGCTTCCAGTGTGAAGTGTGCAAAGAGTCAAAGACACCGAACCTAAATGTCACACCAGTATGTGGGAAACCAAAGATGTGTTCTCGGCCATGGGAACTCATATCGATGGTTTTCCTAGGACCTTATCCTCGATCCAAACGCGGAAATATGTGGCTACTAGTAATTACCGACTTCTTCACGAAGTTCATAATGGTGCAATGTATGAAGGCAGCCACTGCTAAAGGTGTGTGTGCATTTACTGAAAATCACGTCTTTAACCTCTTTGGAGCCCCCTCCGTTTGCATAACTGACAATGCCAAAGTGTTTTTGTCGGTCAGTTTTAGACACCCGCTTAGTCGCTATGGTGTGACGCATTGGAATTTGTCTGTGTATCATCCCAGCCCAAATCCCACCGAGCGTGTTGATCGGGTAATTGTTACCGCGATTCACTGCTGTCTAAACGAAAAAGTAAACCATCGAGATTGGGACGTATCTGTACACCAGATCGCGAAGGCAATTCGAACAAGTGTTCATGATAGCACTGGATATACTCCGTATTTCCTCAATATTGGCCGAAATATGGTGAGTTCGGGGAACGAATATGAACACCTGAGGGACTTGGCGGACGACCAAGCGCCACAAATAGCTCACTTCGCGGATGATCAGAAACGATTACTCGAAATTGTACGAAAAAATTTGCTAAAAGCTTACAAAAGATACTCTACCCCGTATAATCTGCGCGCCAATCGAAAAGAATGTCCATTTGTCTAACAAAGATAAACAATTTGTGGGGAAGTTCGGCCAAAAGTTCACTAAAGTTCGTGTTCGCGACGTCTTAGGGACCAACACTTATATCCTTGAGGATTTAGAAGGCCGGCGAATTTCAGGCACCTATCATGGATCGTTTTTAAAACGTGCCTGAAAATGAAACAATAACGAATGAGTAATACAGCTATGACGGTACCACGGTCGAGTAGTACATAAACAATAAACGGTGAGCCCAAACAAATTACTCCATTGAAGTGATACGGCAGCCACGGCGTTCGAGATGTCATTTTTTGTTTCCTCACGTCGTCGGTTTGAGTCGCATCGAGCTACCCAGTAGACTAACACACAGCATTTTACCGGCTGTGTCCCAGAATGTTAGCTTCCATGAAACCGTAACGTCAGCCTGAAATTAATAACCTTTTCAAAGAGAAAATTCTTCAAAAATCTGGGGCTGGTACTAGTAAATAAGATGACTTTACTCGCATACTTTTCTTGTTCACGAAAGTAACAGACAAAACTCACTAGCAATTCTGGTCTACTTTACTTACCAAAGCATCAGTTAAGAGCGACAGAAACTAGCTTTTTTTAGACGCAGGATATGTTCCTTCCAATTTATAGACGATAGATATCAATAATAATTTAAACAAACGACAGTATGTATTTTGTGTCTTCGTTATGGGAGTATATTGCGAATATCAAGGATGACAGATGGAACAAAAAGTCTGATGCATGAAGCATGGAATCAGTTTTAGAACACAGTATGAAAACCCAGTGTTAAACCACCGAAGACTAAGACGATTAGACGAATGAAACGTCTGACGTCGAGTGTGGTACTAATTTATTCCAGTTTGAGTTATGAGAGAATTGCCTGAATTGGAAATTGGGATGAATGAGAGATTTAGTAATACGTTTTGGAGTTGGAGAATAGACTCATGAATTTTCCAAAATATCTTTTGGAGTAAATTAGATCGGTGAAGATTTTTTTTTGTTCAGAAATTTCTGAAGTAATTTGGGAGAAATGAAGACTATTTTCAGACGTGTCTTAAGTAATTTGGAGATTTAGATAAGGTTAGTGCCGCAGTAGAATTAAGAGAGATGAATGAACAAGGAATAAAGGAATGAAAGTGAAAAAAAAAAAACAAGGAATAAATTAGTATCTTTGAAAATAAGGAATAAATAAATAATTTAGTAAAAACATAAAAACCATAATAAGGAGTACCGCAATCAAATTTTTGATAACAGTAATAAACCTATAAAAATATTGAAATTTTTAATTTCAAAATTTTTATAATTTTAGCATAAACGAGAATGTAAGATTATAACAGTTTCCCTAAGAACACTGTTGCCATAAGAACACTAGCGCGAGCTTTCAACAACGTCAAACGCTTAAAAGCCCGCTGGTGGGAGATAGAGAGGCTGCAATGCACGCGAAGCTTGAATCGATCGTGTGAGTTCCACACGGATCTCATTTATCTTTCCTAGTAGACGGGATGGGATCGAAAAGAAGGCAAAAATTAGCAAACCAATGGAAACTAAGATCGCCACTGCGGGATCACAAAAGACACCTGGTAAATAAAATGCCCCATCTTGCATTAGCTAGAAGGAGAGGGAATCGAATTTCCGCAGCATCCAATACCTAACCAGTATTGTTTGAGGCGATCGAACAATCAGGTCAAATGTGATTTTGTTAAATCCTTGGGATTATTCGGGTGAATACCGTCAACCACGCTGCAAGCACACGCGAAAAGCTGATTAAAACGCGCAGTGCGCTTAGTATAACGAGTTAAACTTTTACCCGAATTTCGGCCAATAAAATAGGCCTAGCGTGAAAAACATAATATAAAGTGAGTTCGTAAAATTGTAAAAGTTAGTGACTAAACCTAATTTAATTTCTAGATAAAACACGTCAAACAGTTAAAACTTATTAACTAATTAACAGTGTTGCTTAAAAGTGTTTAGCGTCAGGTAAGCTTAATCTATTGGCAATAACTCTAGTGAATAGCAATAGTACGGCAAAGTTTCTAATTTGGTTGTAACGTTGAACAGGATTAAACCCACCGTTCAACGTGGGTGCAAATGCGGATTGCCAACCCCACCCGAGTGCAAGTACCGCGTGCCACGAGACGAGGAAAAGCCCATCAGCAAATTGTGACGCGGGAGCGTCCTGATAGATCCCCTCGCCAGTTTTCACACAGCGACGCGAACCTTCGAAGCACGTTTTCTTCTCCCGTCGAGAACCGCCCGCTAGACACTCAGGAAAAGTTACCGCTTTCATACGATTGAAACGATCGTCGCCCACGCGGTGAGAGCCCGTGCAACGCACGCGTGTGAAATACTTCGACATCGCCAAACGCAAGGCTGCGATCGACTAGCCGTTCGAGATGGTTTGTACACTGACCGCAGGTTCCGGTACTCACAGGTAGACTTAGAATAAGCACAGATTGTGAATAATATAGAGTTAGTAGTTGAGAGTGACGTCACTGATAGGCAGGCGAACATGTGTTGAATATAAGAGAAAATGTATAAGGCCTGTTTGAATCTAAAGTTGTGTTCTCTTGTTCGCCGAAGTTGACGCTTTCACTCTGGGTTTTTTAGATTTTTTGGGAATTTCGGATATCGCATTGTTGCTGGGATTGGTTGCCCTCTCCTGTGTCTTAGTAAATAACTATCTAAATCCCATCGCGTCCGCTGGGAAAGCCAAATTGGATTCGAGTGTTTGAACATTAAACCCGCCCGTGACAGAGAGTCTCTAGCCGAGCACTCAGACCTTGCATCAGCAGCCTCTCACCCGTGAGAGTGGCGCTTAAGCTGCTGACTGTTACAAAGAGATCCGTTACAACATAAACATTTGTAATCAAGGTAATGATCCGCTTTGCAGCTCAAAATTATCTGGTATGATTGAGAATTGGCATGTATCAAAAGAACAATCATTATCGGATCATAAACAAATTTTGTTTAACTACGTTTCAAAGGAACTGGTGACTGAAAGATTCAGGGATCCAAGAAAAACAAATTGGAATAGCTATCATTCCACACTCTTAAACAAGCATTCTATTTCAGTGGACGACATCTCTTCCACCGAGCAGCTTGGAACTGTTTCATCATCTGTTCTAACCAATATAATAGAAGCCTTTAAAGAGAGTTGTCCGTTGAAACGGAAAACTTCTAGTAAGGACGTTTCTTGGTGGAACAATAAACTTGAAAGGCTTAGAAAATCATCCAAAAGGCTTTCCAACAAGGCCAAAACTACCGGCAATTGGACATAGTATAAGAGCTGTCTAACAGAATACAATCGAGAGATCCGTAAATCAAAGAGAAGGGATTGGAAGCTTACATATGAGCAAGTTGAAAACCTGCCTGTTGTAGCTAGACTCCATGAAGCCCTCTCTAAAGATCACACTAACGGACTTGGCCGCTTAAAGAACGAAAACGGTCAGTTCACAACAGATTCTCAGGAAACACTTAGTATAATGATGGATACACACTTCCCAGGCTCGACTCAGTTGGCTTTTGTAAACGCACAGGACTTCTTATAGCTCATCCTAGCTCAATTCATGACGAGGTTAAAGCTAAAGAATTAGTCAGGGTAATATTCACGACGTCAAGAGTTGAATGGGCAGTGGATTCCTCAAAGCCCTTCAAATTGCCAGGGCCAGATGGGTTGGTTTCAAAACTAGAGAAGCGTTTGACGCTAAAGAAATCTCACTGGCAGCTTCTCTTGATATTGAGGGAGCATTTGACAACGCTTCCCATGAATCTATAAGGAAAGCTATGTTAAATCGAGGGTTTGACATGTGCATCTCGAACTGGATACTTGCTATGTTAGATAATCGGTCAATCACAGCCAATTTAGGAAGATCAACTTTAACGACAAAACCAACAAGAGGTTGCCCGCAAGGAGGGGTTTTATCTCCTTTATTGTGGTCTCTTGTAGTCGATGATCTTCTTAACAACTTAACAAACCTAGGATACGAAGTCATCGGGTTCGCTGATGACATTACAATTTTAGTTAGGGGTAAATGCGGGTCTACTACTACTGATAGGGGTTCGCCACACAAGGCAGAATATTTCAAAAGGCAGAATTTGGAAGGGCACGAAAGGCAGAATCACTGGTAGCAAAACCTGACTCACGATAGCCAAGTGCGTGATGGCAAATTGGTGCGAATCCTGGCGACGGTATCAAAACTGCCTATCTACATTTGTTATTTAATATTATTTGGTAACCAGACATAATAACTGGTCGCAAGCAATGACCGGTTTTTATGGGAGGTGCAAATCAAGCCTAATTATAAGATCCTAAACGCGCAAACTGGTTTGGCTCAGGTCCTCAAGACTCTCACGGCATCGCGGAGAGTAATTTTTCGATGTTAGGTATAACTTTCACTAGTCTCAACGGCTTGTTGGTTATAATTAACATAAAACAATTCATGCGGCGAAGACGCATAATCGAGGGCAAGGAACCGAGGCGGCACAAAGCCGCCGTGGTTTCCGCGGTCCGAGCCAGCCGCCGTCGGAAGCGGCGGCCTCTCACATACAAACGACTGATCTACTGGTTTTCTAGGATTATTCGAACAGGTTTTCTTTTCCTTAGTTCCTAGTCCCTTAGTTAAGTCCGAACGAGCGGTAGCGAGTAAGGACAGCATACACTTGGACAATAGAGTCGGCCAAAGGCCGCGAGTGTGTGTTGTTAAAAAAAAATAGACCCTTTTTTATTCTGCCTTTCGTGCCCTTTGTGATTCTGTCATTTGTTATTCTGCCTTATGAAATATTCTGCCTTTCGTGTTTCTGCCTTTCGTGATTCTGCCTCTTGATTTTCTGCCTTTCGTAGGAGACCAACTGATAGAATGCAATCCGCCCTAAACTACACACTCAAATGGTGCAAGCTGGAAGGACTAAACGTCAATCCTTCTAAAACAGTCATAAACCCATTTACAAGAAGAAGAAAATATCATATTGCAAGTCTTAAGTTGGGAGAAACACAGTTGGTGCTATCCAAGAGCACTAAGTACCTAGGTGTAATGCTCGACCATAAGCTCAACTGGAACGACCATCTAGAGTAAGCAATCTCAAAGGCAAACAACGCTCTTTGGGCTTGCAGCAATACATTTGGCAAAAAGTGGGGACTCAAGCCGAGGATGATCCACTGGATATACTCAGCAATAGTGAGACCCAGAGTAACATATGTTTCGCTAGTGTGGTGGCCCAAAACCACACAAATATCAGCCCAGAAGAAGCTAGATAAACTACAACGTCTGGCATGCTTATCAACAACAGGAGCAATGGCCAGTGCACCATCCAAAGCTTTAGAAGCTCTTTTATATCTTCTACCCTTGCATCAATATGTACAACTTGAAGCCGAAAAAGGTGCTCTTAGGCTCAAACGTGTTAAATTTTTTAGGAAGGAGATCTACAGGGACATTTACGAATCCTCAAAAATTTCCAACTGAACACCTTAGTAACCATGGATGAAGATCGGATGGACTCTAGGACTAACTTCAGTGTTCCTTTCAAAGTAATTGAATCCAATCGCACCGAATGGGAAGAAAGAGGTCCTAAAGTTCGTCCAGGATCAGTCAGGCCTCTAAAATGGGCGAGTCTACAGGCGCTGGGGTCACTGGACCAGGAATAAATGTATCAATTCCAATGGGACAGTGGCCCACAGTTTTACAAGCCGAAATAAATGCTATTTTTACATGCACAAATATTTGCTTAGCTAGGAAATATAAATATGCCAATATCTGTATTTTCTCAGATAGTCAAGCAGCCCTCAATGCATTAAAAGCATATACATACCAGTCGAAGTTGGTATGGGATTGTATTCAATCCCTACGACAACTAACTGCAACAAACGTTGTTAATCTGTACTGGGTGCCTGGTCACTGTGGTATATAAGGTAATGAAAAAGCCGATCTCTTAGCAAGAATTGTTTCTTCAACTGCATTCATCGGGCCGGAGCCATTCTGTGGGGTATTCTAATCCTGTTTGAAATCTGAGCTCAGAGGCTGGGAATCAATGATGATTGATGCCAACTGGAGGGCTTACTCCAAAGCAAGACAATCTAAACTATTCATTACACCATGTAATAAAATCACACGGAACCTACTCAGTATAAATAAAGCTGATCTGAGTACGTTAACTGGCCTACTGACTGGACACTGTCCGAGTAGGTATCACCTTAAAAAAATGGGTAAACTGACAGATGACATATGTCGTTTCTGTAATTCTGAATTAGAAACCTTGGAACACTTACTAACTAATGGTAGCAGTGGTCATAGGCTCCTACAAGGGAAAAAAAGACCGTGCAAATTTATATCAAGAATGTTTTTGTGTCTGAGATGTAGTCTTGCCTGTGTCATGTTAGACCTTCGTGTATCTCAGAGGCGTTGCAAGGATGAGAGAGAGGTGGGGGGTGAACAATGTAAACCTTTGATGATTTTAAAACTGCTGGACCGATCAGCATTAAATTCGGTATGTAGAATCTATAGTAGCTGATGTATCTCAACGACTTTGAATTTTGTATATTCCATTAGCATGGAAAGGGGGGGGGGGTTAGTAAATGTGTTATTTGTAAACTTCTCAACACCTTACTAAATTACCGTGCCAATTTCGATAAATGGGTATGATTCTATAACATTGATTTTTATGTATCTCAGTGGCGTAGTAAGGAGAGGGTGTATTGAATTATATTATTTGTAAGTTTTGAAAAAGTTCTTCATTAATATTTATATACAGGTGTTTTCGGATATGATACGTAGTTTTGCAACATACCTTTGTCATTTGAAACTTTGCAATACTCAGTAGCGTAGTTAAGAAGAATGGGGGGTGTGGGTATGAATGTTGCTAATTAATTTTTGAAACGCTCAACCGATTATCATTTAATTCGGCAAATAAAGGTCGTGTAGTAGCATACATGTTTCAATAACTTAAAAATATAAATCTATATCTATAAATGCGAATGTCTGTCTGTTTGTTTGTCTGTTCCCTATAGGTTCAAAAACTACTGAACCGATTACCGTGAAAATTTGTACATAGGGATTTTCGAGTACGGAGAGTAACACTAAAATATTAGTTTTGCTCTATCTCATAAGCGTAGGCAAGGGGACGTAGATTGGTGGTTTATGCCCCTGAAAACATCCTCCCCGATAACCGTGCAAACTTATACTTTATATATGTTTTTAGTCTGAGATGTACTTTTGCAAAGTTACTGTATGATGTTAGACCTCCTTTATCTCAGGACGTTGCAAGGATAAGGTGGGAAGGGGGGGTTAGCGATGTTAACCTTTGATGATTTTCAATCTGCTGAATCGATCAACAATAAATTCGGTATTAGAATCTAGGTAGCTGTTGTATTTCAACGACTTTGAATTTCATATATTCCATTAGCGTGGCAAGGGGTGGGGAGGGGTAACTAACTATTTTCAAGCTCTTCAGTACTAAGGGGCAAAGGGGGTAGATGTATGAGGTCAATCTTCATTAATTTTTAAACCGCTTATCCGATTGTTATTTAATTCGGTAGATACAGGCCGTGAAGTAGCGTATATGTTTCAAAAACTTAAAATTATGTTTATCTCATACAGGAAGGGATAAAGTGGAAATGAGGGGGTAGCAACTACAAATTTGTTCATTGTAAACTCTTAAACGTCAAACATGAACACTTCTAAACACCAAGGATGATCATTGTGTTGTTCTCTACAAATACGAATCTCGTGATATTGACTTTTCTGTATCTCGGTGGCGTAGTTAAAGGGGGGGCTGGTTATTGCTAGGGGTGAGCGAAACGGCTCTTTTGCAAGAGCAGCTCACTCACCGTTCTGAACCGACTCATATGAGCGGCTCATGGTTCACAATGATTCACGAGCGTTGACAGTTCGTGTTTTCTCGGTGAACTTCGGGTTCGCGCGAACTCATCAGGTCTGGTGCACTTAAAGAACCGTGGCTCTTTTTCGTGAGCCGTTAGTTCTTCCGCTCTTTTCTAAGAATTGGTTCATAAAACGGCTCGTGAGCCGTTCGCCCAACGCTAGTTATTGCAACAAGCTTCATTATCGTCTAATAGTTCATCAATTTGAATTTTTTGTATTGCAAAGCAGAGATCGTTAATTTTCATCATAATTTAATTTGTTTGCAGGGTGTTTCAAGTTGCAAGGTTTTTTTTTCCTCATATATTAAAGTTGCAAGGTTGTTTTCATGATGTTGGTTTCCAACAAATTATCTTCGTTTTCGCAACAGTGGATTAGGAAATCACTTACGCCTCCATCAATATGCGGCAAAGTTGTAATGTCATGACGGAAACTATTGAGCTATTGAAAATGTCGAGACATGTTTTGAACTCAGATTTCGACCAATTAGAACTGAAAGAAGGCCAATGAGGGTATTTTCGAAACCGAGATAATATTTTGAGGCCGGAAATCGACCCAAGATGTCAAGATGCCATTCTCCGGTTTCTGGAAAATGTTCCAGAATGATCCAATACCACCCAATATAAATATTTCTTAAACCAGAACAGTGCCGAAACTGGAAATCAAATCTAGACGCCATTTTGAAATACAAGATTGTGACATCCGGTTTCAGAAAATTATCAAAAACTGACTATTAAGGTTTGTCATGAAACCAAAATAGTACCCAGAGATCGAATCGGTTACAGACACCATTTTAAAATTCATAGAGTCGATTTCCAGCTTACAAAAAACAGCCGGGAATGACCGAATACCACCCAAAATGGGTATTTTTGGGATCGAGATAATGTCTAGAGACCTGAAATCAACTCTAGATACTATTTTTAAATCCAAGATGGTGACTTCCCGTTTTTAAAAATGACCAAATACCACCCAAAATTGGCATTTCTGTAATCGAGATGATGCATATAGACCAAAAATCGTCCCAAGACGCCATTTTGAAATTCCAGGTTGTAACTTCCGGTTAATAGGAAATAACTCAAAATAGTCATTCCATAGCCGAGATGATGTCCAAAGACTGGAAATCAAATCCAGACGCTATTTGGAAACACAAGATGGCGACTTTCGGTTACCGAAAATGACCAACTATAGACATTTCTGTAATCGAGATGATGCACATAGACCAAAAATCGTCCCAAACGCCATTTTTAAGTTTTAAGTGGCAACTTCCGGTTGTTGAAAAACAGTTAAAATTGTGATTCCATAACCGAGATGATGCCCAGAGACCGGAAATCATATGCATACGCAATTTAGGTACACAAGCCGTCATGGCTTCCAGTTATCGATTTTTTTTTGTAATCAAATAATACCCAGTGGCCGAACATCGACTCTATAGACCATTCTAAAATCCACGATGACTACTTCCGGTTTCCGTAAAACAAGCTATTATGACCGAACACAACCCAATATGGGTATTTATGTAATCGAAATGATGCCAATAGACCAGAAATAAATTCAAGACGTTCTTTTGAAATCCAAGATGGTGACTTCCGGTTGCCAGAAATCGAAATGATCGACATATGCAAAAATCGACCCCTGACGACATTTTTCGATTCGCAGTGACAACTTAAAATCTGGAATCGCATCGTCGAATTGCTGGAAAATAGCCAAAAAGATCATTCCGGAATAGCTATAATACCCAGAGATCGGAAATCAAATCCAGGCACCTTTTTGAAATCCATTAGTATTTATCGGTTGTTTTTGACGCCAATCCAAGATGGAAATTTCCGGTTTATAGATAACAGCCAACAATAATTAGCGGCAGTTATTGACATAAACGTGTTGATACAAGATAATCCATCATAATCTTATCGACTATCTTTCAAAGAATTATTGAAAAGGAGCAGTTTACTTCGAATTTATCCCTTGCGATCGTTCTAACATACAATAATGCAAGCCATGTAACCAACAGTCTTATATAGTTATACGTCAAATTTGCGGTCGTGACTTTGCAAACAACATTACGAGATGATACTTCATTCAAATTAAAATTAATGACTTTTACGGTTACTATTGATTAGCTAAATCTGAAATAAAGGTCCCATTATTTATTTTACTGGGCCTTTTAAAGTTTATTTTATAATGTTAAATATAGTTTTTTACCACCCAATATAAACATCGATCGACTTGAACTGTCCTACAGTACGGTCGCATTTTACCAACAGCTCGAGGCTAAGTCTTAGACTACCGAGAGATATTGAAATTTTGTTTTTCGCTTTCAAAAGGCAATCTTCTTGAAAGACTACCTGTTGAAACGCAAAGTAATAAATTTGTTTCTAACGTTAACGAGTGTTAAGTGAGTAAATTTGGTTTGAGATATTTCTAATTAAATTCTATAGTGAAGTGGAAGTGTAGTGAAGTTTTCCAGTTATGCCTGGAAAAAATAAAAAAGCTCGCTTTGATGCGGCTTCAAGGAAACGTGAGGCATCTCCTCCAAGTGACACTGAAATTTCGACTAACAGGTATGATATTCTTTCTTTCGTTGGGGATCAAGAAATTCAAACTTCTCATACTGAGCATAAAGCCGTTATGAAGAAGGTTAAAGTTCCACCTATTGTGGTATTTGTAGCAAATTTTAAAGCATTTCGATCAGAGCTTTCATCGTTTCTGTCGAATGTGAAAGTTAATTTTCAAATTGGTCGCCAAGGCGAAATTCGTATTTTGGCCGAATCTTTTGATGACCATAAACATCTTTTACAGTATTTGACTGAAAAGGTGTATAAATTTTACTCTTTTGATGCCAAAAACGAGAGACCGTTTAAGGCTGTGTTGAAAGGTCTCTCAAATGATCAAAGTATTGATGAAATCAAAGATTGTTTGTCAGAATCACTTGGTTTTGCCCCCAACCAAGTAATTTTGATGAAACGAAAGGCAAATGCCAAAATTTTTCAAACTGGAATACACCAGGAAAATTACTTAGTACATTTTGATCGTACCAAAGTACATAATTTCAAATGTTTAGAAAAAGCACGTGTTTTATTCAACGTGCGAATAAAGGGAAAATTTCAAGAGACATGGAGGGATCCTTAATCTTACGCAATGTCGGAATTGTCAAGCCTATGGTCATGGAACTCGAAACTGCCATATGGCTGCAAAATGTATGATTTGTGGTGACACTGGTCACACGAAAGATATCTGCCCCGTGAAAGAGACCACTAATAGTTTCAAATGTGTAAATTGTGGGGGAAATCACAAATCTAATTTCTTTAATTGTCCTGTAAGGTCAAAAATTATTGCTTCCAGACAACGTAGAAATTCTAAGCAACCTTTGTCAATGTGGGTATACAAAAGACTTTCAATACTGTTCAGGCATCACCAGCACTTTCATTAGCTGGTGTGTCTGTAGGTAATAATTTAAATTCAGATAACAAATTTCAGACAAAAAATCCTGTTCAGGCAACACCAGGCTGTTCATATGCCAGTGTCCTTACAGGTAATATTTCAAATTCAAACAGTAACAAACCATTCGTGTTTGGTGAAAAGTCAGCCAGTATTGATTTAGGTAGTCCAACTCCAGAAAAGATTGAATACCTAGAACAATCCATGCTGCAGCTAATGTCCGTTTTGTTGAACTGTAACTCGATGTACGAGGCTGTTCAAGAAGGTATAAAATTTACAACTAATATTGTTATGAAATTGAAATTCAGCAATGATTTTAAATAATGCTGTAAATTTTCTAAATTGGAATGCTCGCTCTTTAAAAGCCAAATGAGGATGAATTTTTCAATTTTTTAACAGTCCACGATGTGCATATTGCAGTTGTGACTGAAACGCTTTTAAAGCCAAATATTAAACTAAAAAAGAACCCAAATTACATGGTTCATAGGTTTGATAGAATTGATGTTGCCGGTGGTGAAGTTGCAATAGTTATCCACCGTCGAATAAAACATCGTGTTTTACCCCATCTTGAAACCAAAGTTATCGAGAGTTTGGGAATTGAAATTGAAACAAGTATTGGCATTCTATTTATAGCCGCAGTGTATTTGCCTTTTCAATGCATTGGTGAGCGAAAAAATTATTTCAAGGGAGATTTGCAAAAACTCACAAGAAATAAATCTAAATTTTTAATCATCGGTGATTTTAATGCGAAACATCGATCTTGGATTAATGCTCAAAGCAATTCCAGTGGAAAAATATTGTTTAATGATTGCTCGGCTGGATTTTACTCAGTTTTGTTTTCAAATGGTCCTACATGTTATTCTTCTATTAGGAATCCATCTACAATTGATCTGGTACTAACAAATCAAAGTCATTCATGCAGTGATTTATTAACTCATGCTGACTTTGATTCTGATCATCTTCCCATAACATTTACTATTTCCCATGAAACTATTTTAAATTCCACTAGATCTGTGTTAATTTATCACAAGACTAATTGGGATAGATATCGTTCTACGATCGAAGAAAATTTGAATGATGATATTATTTTACAAAATAGTGCTGACATTGACAGAGCATTAGATAATTTTAGCAGCTTAATACTCAATGCCCGGAATTTATCAGTTCCTAAGGCTCGAGTGAAATTTAATGCACCAATTATTGACAGTGAACTTCAACTTCTTATACGTTTGAAGAACATACGGAGACGTCAATACCAAAGATCTCGTTTTCCTGCTTTGAAAATTATTTTTCAAGAATTGCAAAAGGAAATTAAACATAGATTCACTCTCTTGCGAAATGAGAATTTCATGAGAGAAGTTGAACAACTAAAACCTTATTCAAAACCTTTCTGGAAGCTTTCGAAGGTTCTTAAGAAACCTTCGAAGCCCATTCCAGTCCTTAAAGATGGTGATTGCATTTTTCTAACGAATGAACAAAAATCTCAAAAACTTGCTCAGCAGTTTGAGAGCGTTCATAACTCGAATTTGAACGTAGTAAGTCCTATTGAAAATGAAGTAAACCAAAAGTATGATCAGATCACCACCCAAGAATTTCTTTCTGAAGAGGTATTGGAAACAAACTTGAATGAGGTGCGAACTATTCTCAAAAAATTCAAAAACATGAAAGCACCAGGAAATGATGGGATTTTCTATATCCTTATTAAAAGACTTCCCGAAAACTCTTTAAATTTCTTGGTAAAAATTTTTAACAGATGCTTCGCACTAGCACATTTTCCTACGAAATGGAAAAATGCCAAAGTCACTCCAATTTTAAAACCCGAGAAGAATCCAGCTGAGGCATCAAGTTATCGACCAATTAGTTTACTTTCCTCTATTAGCAAACTTTTTGAAAGAATAATACTCAATAGAATGATAACACATATTAATGAGAACTCAATTTTTGCAAATGAGCAGTTTGGTTTTCGCCATGGGCATTCCACTACTCATCAGTTACTTAGAGTAACAAATATGATTCGAACTAATAAATCTGAAGGCTATTCGACTGGAGCAGCTCTACTAGATATAGAAAAGGCATTCGACAGTGTTTGGCATAAAGGTTTAATAGCTAAAATGTCAAATTTCAGTTTTCCGCTTTACCTTACAAAAATGATACAAAGTTATTTAACTGACCGCACTCTTCAGGTTAACTATCTAAATGGTAAATCTAATAGATTGCCTGTTAGAGCTGGTGTGCCTCAGGGGAGTATCTTGGGCCCAATCTTATATAACATTTTTACTTCTGATCTTCCTAATTTACCACCAGGTTGTGAGAAATCTCTGTTTTGTGACGATACAAGCATTTCCGCAAAAGGAAAAAGCCTTCGTGTTATATGCAGTCGGCTACAGAAAAGTTTGGATATATTTTCTTCATACTTGCAGAAATGGAAGATTTCCCCTAATGCTTCTAAAACACAGTTATTTATTTTTCCTCATAAGCCAAGAGTTTCATTCTCAAACCCAACCATAACCACGTTATTAAGATGAACGGTGTGGTCTTAAATTGGTCTGATCAAGTTAAATACTTAGGGCTAATTTATGATAAGAAACTTACTTTCAAGGAGCACATTGAAAATATCCAGTCAAAGTGCAATAAGTAAATCAAATGTTTATATCCTCTTATCAACAGGAATTCTAGACTTTGTCTCAAGAATAAACTGTTAATTTACAAACAAATTTTTAGGCCAGCAATGTTATATGCAGTTCCCATCTGGACAAGTTGTTGTGCAACCAGGAAGAAGACACTTCGAAGGATTCAGAATAAACTTTTGAAAATGATTTTGAAGCGTCCTCCCTGGTTTAGCACGAACGAGCTACATAGGCTCACTAATGTAGAAACATTAGAAAATATGTCAATATATCAACAAATTCCGACAAAAATCGTTGCAATCCTCAATTGCAACGATTAGCTCACTTTATAGTCAGTAAGATAGTTTTAAGTTTATTTTAAGTTTTGTTTTATTCCTTTTTTTTTCCTTGACAAGTAGGTTTAATAATTTTCCTACAATTACATTAACTTAACTGCGAAAGCTAATAACATTCAATAATATAAAAAAGCGTACAAATATATATATATATATATATATATATATATATATATATATATATATATATATATATATATATATATATATATATATATATATATATATATATATATATATATATATATATATATATATATATAATAGTGTTGAAATGTCACCATTTGTGGCTGAACACACAATATTAATCCTGAATAGATATTAGTACATAAATAAATCATTACAACATTCCCCCCCCCCCCCCCCCCTTAAAAAAAAACCCAATATGAACAAGTGAAGGTAGTTGTTAAAATGACTGGATACCTTTTTTATTTGTAAAACAAAAACATTTCTTAAATTATCTTTAATGGAAGGAATCGATTTCTATTTGTTTATATTTGACAACTCAATCCTTTTTCATGTGCTGCTTGATTAAAGATTAAGACAATGCTGAATCTATCCCTGGCCAAACAAATATGCCAGAATTTCCGAAAAATTCTATTACAAATGAAAACACCTAATGGTTTCTATCAGTCTACCACATAACGGTTTGGTTTTCAATGTTCTCTTTATGTGCATGTAAAGAAGTGTAAATTTAAACGCGTTTTTGTACTGCATAGCAATGTTTTTGTATGTTTAAAATTATGGCACTTTTGAGAGACCATATAATTGTGGTCATAGGCTAAGAGGCGCAGCAACGCGGGCCGGGTCAGTCAGATACAAGGAAAGCAAGATCTATCATCGGCAGAAATAGTGGAACTTGATAAAAACCTTGACGAGCCTCATTTACCAAGAACGGATGATCTTATTAAATGGTGGGAAGCTCGAAAGTAGTGTATCCTAAATTATACGGTTTAGTTAAAAAACGTCTCTGTATACCAGCAACTTCAGTTACCTGTGAACGCATTTTTTTAAAGGAAGGTTAAATAAGTACTGGGAAAAAGGTATATTGTAAGCGAGAAATATTGAAAAAAAATTATTTATCCATCATAATTTGAATTGATTGATTGGAGAATGTTTGTATCAAATAACTGAATAACATTTCTTTTTAGAGATTCCGAAATCGCCAACTGAATAACAGGTTGTGGGTTTAGTAAAAAGAGTATAATATAAAAAAAACTGCTAGAAGATGACTTTTCATTATTGCTGTTCCATGTAACTTATAAATTATTAACGAATAGTATCTGTGATGTTTTTTATATTATCTGAGCTGAAGGGTTGATTGGAAGATTCGATTAACTTAAGTGAGCTGAACAGCTATGATCTGCTCATGTTGATGAGCTGAATTGCACATCTCTAATGTTAGCAGTTTCGTTTGAAACGGGCTCTTGTATAGGCCAAATAGTACATTGCAAATTATTAGGTCTATATTTCTGTCGACCGTGCTTGGGAAAGCAATCATATAACAGCCAATCAGAGTCATGGGTATACCTTCACATACACGCACTGACGAAACTACGCATGCAACATTAATCATATTGACCCATGAGTCAGCAGAAAAAAATTGACAATGGCTCTAACCGTGATGACGAAACAGCGGAGCTACACCGTTCAGAAGTGTACGCTTTCAAAGAACGGTACCTCGTCGCGTCGAAAATAGACATCGTACGGCAGTTCGTGGACGCCCGTTTCAGCATTTACAACATCTTGGAACTATTGGACAACAATCAAAGCAATTAAAAAAAGCCCGTTCCCGGACGGATGGCGACCCCGAGTGAAAAGAAACACCAAAGCCTATTGTTCCAACAGTTTCCTATCCGTGCTGCAAACGGTGTACCAACGGCACTATGCACTGCAGGCGATCTATCCCACAGCACAGCACAGAGACGAACAAAGGCACACGCGCGATACACAAACTTTGTAGCTCACAATAGCGGCAGCAGAACGTCGAAACAACAACGCGCGTCGGTTTGTTTCCGCAAAAATCGGACAACTCAGCATCGGAGCAGGCAACAACAATCCTGTCTCTTCTGAGGTTAAACTCCGAATGAAGTTGCTGCGAGTTACTTTAAAAAGGTTTTCACTGTGGTGAGAAGAGCAAGAAGAACATTTTGAAGGAAATCGGATATGTTGAATGTTTTAAATATCTAGTCCACAATATTAGAGAGTTTTGTATTTGTATTTGTATTTGTATTTGTATTTAAAATTTAAAATCATTGGACATCTGGGTCTTTATGAAATAATCTTATTCTAACTTAAAGTAACATGGAACACAAACGCTGACGAAAAGCAACAGTTGACAAGTTAAAATCAAACAAATCGTATGCCTCCTGGAATCTTCTGCTTATAGAGTTGATGGGATCATTTGAACCATATCTCGTATTCCTAGCAGTGGCTTGAATAAGTTGCCTAGGCCGAAGAACACGTGTGGGTGCATAAAGTCGCATACGACTCAACAATTCAGCACTGTCGATTTCAGCCTTAAGTATTTTTGCTCCAAAGACTGCTTGACTGATTACACATCTGCTGTGAAGTGGTTCGATACCGAGCAATGCGCACCGGCTTTCATATGGCGGGAGATTCAGTGGATCACGCCAGTTCAGGTTATGAAGAGCACGCCTAACAAACTTACGTTGCACCGACTCAATCCGCGTGATCCAAGTCGTTTCATATGGACTCCACACAACAGCTGCATATTCCAGGATCGGTCTCACTAAAGAGCAAAATAAAGCTCTCACACATGTGGGATCATTGAAATCTTTGGCAATTTTCATAATGAATCCCATTTGCCGATTGGCTTTGTCAATTATTGCCGAGTAGTGGGACTTGAAAGAGAGTTGGTAATCCAACAAAACACCTAAATCTTTGATTTTCTCAACTCGGTTCAACTGTTCACCTAGGATCGTATAATTGAATGTAATGGGTTGTTTACGTCTTCGGAATGTTATCACGGAACATTTTGCAACACTCAATTTTAAAAAGTTTAAAGTGCACCAATGTTCAAAACGATCTATTAGTTTCTGCAACTCTCTACAGTCAGCTTCACATCGTACCACAAGATACATTTTCAAATCATCGGCATAGATGAGGATACCACCATTTCGCAGAAGAATTACTACGTCGTTAAAGAAGAGCGTAAACAACAGGGGTCCTAAGTTGCTTCCTTGAGGCACACCAGAACATGGCGAAAAAGGCGCTGATTTCTTAGGACCAATTTTTACGCAGAGAAATCTGTCGCTCAGATATGAACGAAGCCAGTTGGACATCCTATTAGATACTCCTAGTCGAGACAGTTTATCAAAAAGTATATGATGATTCACAGTATCAAATGCAGCTTTGATGTCAGTGTACACTGCATCAATCTGTGCACCGTTATCCATAGCTCCGATACAAGTCGTTATGAATTCGCATAAATTACTTTCAACTGATCGCTTCGGGAAGAATCCATGCTGGGATGAGCTGATGTAATTTCTGCACGAGCTGAATAACACATCTTTAACAATGGTTTCCAGACACTTTGAACCTGCTGATAGTGATGTTATTCCTCGATAGTTAGAAACTTCAGTCTTATCGCCTTTCTTAAATACCGGAACCATGTAGGAAGATTTCCAAACAGACGGGAACTGTTGCAGTTGTAGCGACCGATTAAATATTGTTTGAAGAGGCGGAACCAGGGATGCGCGACACCTCTTGTATACGCATGACGGTATATTGTCTGGGCCAGGTTTGAATGATGGCTTGAGTTTATGTATCGCAGACTCAACCATCGCATTTGATATTTCGAAAACGTCAAAATCGATAGCGTCCATGGGAACACCATTGGCAGCAGTAAGAGCTTCTTCTGACGTTGGGATACGATCAACGAAAACACCCGCGAAATGTTGCGAGAATAGATCGCATTTTCTCTGTGTAGTGTTGGCTGACACTTCACCTAGATGCATAATTGTGGGAAGGCCACTCTCCTTACGTTTTGAGTTCACAAAACTCCAGAACCTTTTGGGATTACGTCGGAGATCATCCTGTTTTCGCCTTACATAACGTTTATACAAAAAGCGATTGTATCCACGATGGATTCGACTAGCTTCATCAAATTGGCGTTTAAAGATCGGGCATCTTTGAAGGCTGTAAAGTTTCGAGAACTTGGAGCGTTTTCGACGAAGTTTAATAAGACGGGGATTGGACCAAGCTGGTTTTCTTGGAGGTCTGCTGCGCGGAACCGTTTGAGTGATGCAATTTAGTAGAATTCGATTGAAGCATGTTTATGTTCTGATCGAGAAGTTTTATGTTCTGATCGAGCAGTTTTATGTTCTGATCGAGAAACGGGCGCACAAAGGATTTTCAATGCCCTAGGAAGCGGTGGGTACTCCTGGTTTGATTTGAAATTAAAACCAGGGGGTACTTGCTTCAGTTGTTCTTCATCGCTTCCTTTTTGAGTTGTTTTATTGCTCATTTCACTAGGGGTTATCTTACGACCTTTGTGAGAAAGATTACAAGAGTTAATTATTCTCCTTTTTCTAGATCCGTCTGGCAAGATATAAGAACATCCTTCGACGAAATCGTCGGATGTACCCTCATCGGTTGGCAAAGAGGAAAAGATGTTTACTGTCGTGAGTGGCTCAGCCCTTTCAAACATTTCTGTAAAAGAGCGCTTTGATCGTTCCTTAAGGGAACGCTTTATTTTTTCCTCGTGCTGTTTGTGTGCGGGACATGCCGAGTTCCATCGCAATAAAGACACTTTCCGGTTTTTCCACTGCAAGCGGCCTCAGCATGATTGCTTTCGCACTTGCTGCAGCGTGCCTTGTTGCAGCAGTAGGTGGTTGTATGACCTAACTGCTTGCAGTTTTGGTAATGCATGTTCCGTGGTACAAACAGGGGTACATACAGACGAACTCTGTCCAAAAGGACTTAGCTCGGCAGTACGGATCCAGTGAATGTTCCGCGGTAAGAATCCGAAGGACGGAATTTCTTTTTTCCTTCTTCGATGGATGCTGAATGCAAAAGCAAAAAGCAAAGCCTTGGTGCTACATTCCGATTCGGAACTTGACCTTCTGTTTGTTATACACAGGCTTCGCAGCCAACTGTTTAGTGTACAGGACAATTGCGGGGTTAGTGCTGCGATCCTACTGACACTAACAGTCTCTCCCGAGCCGACACTCGAACATACGACGACTGGCTTGTTAGGACAGCATCGTACCTCGAGACCATCTGATAGGTCAATGCTGAATGCAACTGCTTGAAAATCAGTTTCTTTACACTTTGCATCATGGGGTTTTAGAAACAGCCTGGCTACTCCGCAATGCAAAATGTCATCGACATTGAGATTCCTCTCGGTAACTACACCGTCGATTTCTACATTCTTGGCAGGAATTTACACACGATATTCTGTCGTGTAAAGTTCGTAGCTAGCAATTACGTTTGCTTGCTTCAAGCTCCTCACACCAGCTCGCAGTTTGTTCGGCCTCACCTTCGTAATCTTGGTTACAGCTGGAAATTGCTTTGCCAGGACTTTCCCAATTTGAATGATATTCGATGGCCTTCGAGGCATCTGGGTAAACTTTTACTCGTACTTCCGGCACCCTTGGTACAGGGCTAGGTAAAGGGGATGGTACAGGGGAAGGTAGAAGGAAACTGGTGGGAGAGATTTCAATCACTTCCCCATTTGTTTTCACATCCACGAACAGTTCCACCTGCATGTTGTCCATTTTATGCAACGCAAACAAATATGCGTATATAGGGAATAATTGATGTTAAAAGTAAAAACAAAACAATTCAAAAATAGCTGTATTGAATAAAAAAATACAATTGTATTGAAGAAAAAATATTTAAAAAATAATGAAAATAAATGTTGATAGCACAGTGCAACAGCTTCTGATCACAACTCTTATAGGCCGATTGCAATGCTATCCTGTATCCGGAAATTGATGGAAAAAATGATACTCCGTCGTTTAGACCATTGGGTCGAATCAAAAGGTCTACTATCAGATACTCAATTTGGCTTCCGCCGTGCCAAAGGGACGAATGATTGTCTTGCGTTGCTTTCAACAGATATTCAGCTGGCGTATGCTCGCAAAGAACAAATGGCGTCTGCGTTCTTGGACATTAAGGGGGCTTTTGATTCCGTTTCTATTGACATTCTTTCGGGCAAACTTCACCGACAAGGATTTTCTCCAATTCTAAACAATTTTTTACACAATTTGTTGTCCGAAAAGCACATGCATTTTACGCACGGCGATTTGGCAACTTTTCGCATTAGCTACATGGGTCTTCCCCAGGGCTCATGTTTAAGCTCCCTTCTTTACAACTTTTATGTAAATGACATCGACGAATGTCTGGCAAATTCATGCACGATAAGACAACTTGCAGACGACAGTGTAATCTCTGTTACAGGAGCCAAAGCTGCCGATTTACAAGGACCATTGCAAGATACCTTGGATAATTTGTCTGGTTGGGCTTTACAGCTAGGTATCGAATTCTCTCCGGAGAAGACTGAGATAGTAGTTTTTTCTAGGAAGCATGAACCTGCTCAGCTCCAAACACAATTAATGGGTAAAACGATTTCTCAGGTTTTGGTACACAAATATCTTGGTGTCTGGTTCGACTCTAAAGGCACCTGGGGTTGTCACGTTAGGTATCTGATGAAAAAATGTCAACAAAGAGTGAATTTTCTTCGTACAATAACCGGACAATGGTGGGGAGCCCACCCAGGAGACCTTATAAGGCTTTACCAAACAACGATATTGTCTGTCATTGAGTACGGGTGTTTCTGCTTCCGCTCCGCAGCAAACACACATTTGATCAAACTGGAGCGAATACAATATCGTTGTTTGCGTATCGCCTTGGGTTGCATGCAGTCGACCCATACGATGAGTTTGGAGGTCTTAGCTGGAGTACTACCATTGAAAAACCGTTTCTGGAGCCTATCTTCTCGCATTCTTATCAAATGTGAGGTCTTGAACCGTCCTGTGTTTGAAAATTTTGAAAGGTTAATCGAACTTAATTCTCAAACCCGTTTTATGACATTGTATTTCAATCACATGTCCCAAAATATTAACCCTTCTTCGAATATTCCAAATCGTGTCAACTTATCAAATACTTCGGATTCTACTGTGTTTTTCGATACATCCATGATAGAAGAAACTCGTGGAATCCCGGATCATTTACGCGTGCAGCAGATCCCTAAAAATCTTCCAATAAATATCGAAACATCAACTGCGACAATATGTTATACACTGACGGATCACTTCTTGATGGGTCCACTGGCTTCGGTATTTTCAATAACAATTTAACCGTCTCCCATAAGCTCGATAATTCTGCTTCTGTTTACGTCGCAGAATTGGCTGCAATTCAGTACACCCTAGGGATTATCGAAAAAATGCCCACGGACCATTATTTCATCTTTACGGACAGTCTCAGTTCCATTGAGGCTCTCCGATCGATGAAAGATGTTAAGCACTCTCCGTATTTCCTGGGGAAAATACGGGAACATCTGAGTGCTTTATCCGAAAAATCTACTCAGATTACCTTAGCGTGGGTCCCTTCTCACTGCTCGATACCGGGCAATGAGAAAGCGGACTCTTTGGCTAAGGTGGGCGCAACAAACGGTGGAATTTATGAAAGACCAATTGCCTTTAATGAATTTTTCTCATTTGTACGTCAGAATACAATCATCAGTTGGCAAAATGCTTGGACCAGAGGGGAACTGGGAAGGTGGTTACATTCCATAATCCCCAAGGTGTCGACGAACCCGTGGTTCAAGGGGTTGGATGTAGGTCGGGATTTCATTTGCGTGATGTCCCGGCTTATGTCCAATCACTATAGATTTGACGCGCATCTCCGTCGTGTTGGGCTCGGAGAGAGTGGTGTCTGTGCCTGTGGTGAAGGTTCACGACATAGAGCACGTTGTTTGGTCATGCCCTGTACACCGTGACACCAGGTCTAAATTAATAGCTTCCCTGCAGGCCGAAGGTAGGCAGTCGGCTGTTCCTGTTCGTGATGTCTTGGCGAGCCGTGACCTATCCTACATGTCCCTTATATACGTTTTCCTGAAATCCATCCACGCCCCAGTTTAGTCCTATCCCCTTCCGCCTACATCCAACATAGGTGTCTGATCTACGTAAAATGTCAGCAGATAAACCTATTTTTGTGTTGTAGAGGAATTGGGGCATAATCGACATTTTGCTGACATTTTACGTAGATCAGACACTTACCATTCGATTTCTGAGACTTTTTTACTCAAAATAAGATATAATTTGACTACCACTTTAAGATATAAGCGAATTACCATTAATGCTCAGAAATAATCGATATTATTTTGCTTTGTGAAATATACTAAAACTATGCCAAAACAGGTTTCGTAGAATCACCGTTTTGAGCTCAGTTTATGTCCGATTTAAGATCTGTTTTTTTCAAAAGATTGGAAAAAAGTTGAAGAGATTTTTTATAAGACACGACCGCAGAGGTAACGTAGAATACGACAGCCTGTCTTAGTCAATGTCTTTCTTGGAATAGGTTTGGGAATACACTCAATTGGGGTTAATTAATTTAATAGTCTCTTTGCTCTAGGTGACGTTTACCTCTGTAGTCGGCACCGCGGTTTCACTTGCTGCCGTATCCAAAACAAGAATGAAATTGGCTGTTTTTTGTATCAAGTTGCACTAAGATATCTTAATTTAGGCAGTGGCTACGAAGAGGCCATACACAAGGGCAAATAGTGCATTCCCCATCTATGATATAACAGTTCAAATAACAATTTGCTGCATTTTACGATAGCGTAGATAATTTTACAACTGATTGCTGCAGTTAGTAAGACTTGCGCGAAAAATTATGAGATTCAGGCTCACTAGCTCAGAAATTCTTCAGATAAACTTTGAGGTCAATTGTGTTTGTCAATGCCATTTTTTGACAACTGAATAATTTTTTTTCAACATGGTAAATTTTTCATTTTGTTTTGGATGATTTACAGTGATAATTAAATTCTACATGAGGTGATTTATTAGCAATTATTTATATATGAAAATTTCCCAATTCCCCTACAATACAAAAATAGGTTTATCTGCTGACATTTTACGTAGATCAGACACTTACCATTCGATTTCTGAGACTCTTTTACTCAAAATAAGATATAATTTGACTACCACTTTAAGAAATTAGCGAATTACCATCAATGCTCAGAAATAATCGATATTATTTTGCTTTGTGAAATATACTAAAACTGTGCAAAACAGGTTTCGTAGAATCACCGTTTTGAGCTCAGTTTTTGTCCGATTTAAGATCTGTTTTTTTTTTCAAAAGATTGGAAAAAAGTTGAAGAGGTTGTTTATAAGACACGACCGCAGAGGTAACGTAGAATACGACAGCCTGTCTTATGTCAATGTCTTTCTTGGAATAGGTTTGGGAATACACTCAATTGGGGTTAATTAATTTAATAATCTCTTTGCTCTAGATGACGTTTACCTCTGTAGCCGGCACCGCGGTTTCACTTGCTGCCGTATCCAAAACAAAAGGAAATTGATTTGTTTTGTGGCTGTCTTTTGTATCAAGTTGCACTAAGATATCTTAATTCAGGCAGTGGCTACGAAGAGGCCATAGACAAGGGCAAATAGTGCATTCCCCATCTATGATATAACAGTTCAAATAACAATTTGCTGCATTTTACGATAGCGTAGATAATTTTACAACTGATTGCTGCAGTTAGTAAGACTTGCGCGAAAAATTATGTGATTCAGGCTCACTAGCTCAGAAATTCTTCAGATAAACTTTGAGGTTAATTGTGTTTCACAACACTTTTTCACTTTTTATTCACTTTCACTATTTATTTCTATCACTTTTTATTTTTCACTTTTCACTTGCAAATACGTATTTCGGCACTGACATAGTGCCTTCGTCAGTGCTTATTTGGACTGTGGAGAAAATAGCGAAACCCCAAGAATTTTATACCTAATTAGGTAAACGAATGGGACAAATTTTAACTCAGAGAACGTAAACAACTTGAGTTAGGTAGAGAACTGTGCGGCCTGGTGATCTATGCCTTGTCGGGGAGTTTTCGGTAGAAATTTAAAAAGCCAAGAGTAATGATTACCCTGATCTCTGTTAAGGAGGGTAGCTGGGTTTTGTTTGAAAATTTCTAAACTTTCTGCGACATCTAATTTCCAAGGGGATGTTACTGATTGAACTAGACTAATGTTGTCGGTAGTAATAGCGTGATCTTCATGAAATATATGTTCGGCTATTTTGGATCTGAAATGGTGAGTTATTCCTTTTTCTGAGTCTTTCTTAGCCTTTACAAGTTCTGAAGTATGTTCCTTAAACCGGATGTCTAAATTTCTTTTTGTTTGGCCAATGTAAACTTTATCACAATGTGGACATGCAACTTTATAAACACCCGTCCTATGTAATTTGTCAACAGTGTCTTTAGTAGACCCCAACTTTATTTTAATTTGATTATTTCTACTACTGTAGATAATATCGATACCAAATTTTCTAAATTTTTTACGAAGTTGACGAGTAAAACTGACGTCATATTCAACCACTATTCTTTTCCGATCTTCTGTTAGCGGAGTGAGTGTTGTGTGAGATTTCCTATGTTGGATTCGTTTCTTTTTATCATAAATGGCTTGTATGGTTCTTCTATTATATCCATTCTGCTCACCAATATCAAAAATATATTCCATTTCGTTTTTCTTACCTTCATTACTGAGAGGCAAAGATTCCATATGGTGAATCATATGGTAGAAAGAAGCCATTTTATGCTGGGAGGAATGGTTAGAAGTGTTAGGTATTACCCGCTTAGTATGTGTGGGTTTCCTAAAGATTTCGAATTCAAAGTGGTTGGAGTTTTTAACAACGACTACATCTAAAAATGGAAGCCTGTTGTTCTGTTCAATTTCCAAAGTGAACTGGATATTTTTATGAAGACCATGCAAAATTCCCAAAAAACTTTCCAAGTCCCCCTGTTGTAAAATACAAAAAATATCATCAACATACCTACACCAACGATCTGGTACGCAGTCTTTTTCATTTAGTTTATTTTCCAAATGTGCCATAAAAAGCTCACATAAGAAAGGTGAAAGGGGATTCCCCATTGATGCTCCTTTTGTTTGTTTGTAAAATTTCCCACGAAATGAAAAATAATTGTCTTCCATGCAAAGTCGAGTTAACTCCAAGTAACTGCGTACTTTAGTTTTCCAAGGGTTGTCACATTGTTGGGAGAGAAGCCAATCTTCCAAAAGATTTATAGCTTCTTTCACTGGAACACTCGGAAAAAGTGCTGTGACATCAGAAGAAACCATTATCTCGCCAGTGTTGATGCCTCCCGATGATTTTAAATTTTCAACAAAATCTCCTGTGCTCTTAACAGATCGACCAGGAAATTTGTTCGGCATTGATCGAAATTCCTTGACTAACCATTTTGCCAATTTTTCTGTTGGTGCCCCCACCGCAGAAACGATTTCTCTCATTTCATTACCAGGTTTATGTACTTTAGGGATTATTCTAGGAAGAGAAGGGTTCGAAACACGAAGATTTTTCAAAGCGTCACCAAAAATAGGTTGGCATTCTTTGATAGTTTTTTGCAAAGTTTTTCACCATTTCGGTAAGGGGGTTGACTCTCTGTTGCCTGTATGGGCCATTATTAATTTTCTCCAACATTACATATACGTATTTGCAAGTGAAAAGTGAAAAAGTGTTGTGAAAATTTTTCTATCAAGACGCTCGAGCAGAAGTGAATAAATTTAATTGTGTTTGTCAATGCCATTTATTGACAACTGAATATTTTTTTTTCAACATGGCAAATTTTTTATTTAGTTTTGGATGATTTAAAAGCAAAGCAAAGCCTTGGTGCTACATTCCGATTCGCAGCTCGACCTTCTGTTTTATTGGTGGCGGTGCCACACGCGCTATAAACATGCATACACGCCATAAACACACACACACGCTATATAGCAAGCCACACACGCTAGCCACACACCTTATATATTAGGGACACACGCTACGAATATTCACACACGTTATGTGCACACACCCTATATATACATACGTTGGATGATGGTGGCTTCTCAAACCACCTGGCGGTGCGAGTCTCTTTCAGTTTCGGGCTGTATTCACCCAACGATATCTGAATCGGATTACCGCTGGTGGGGTCCAACTCAGATCGAAGGGAAGCCGAACTGAAAGAAGTAAGAACTGCAGCTAACCACTACCACCGCCTGATGCTGATCCACTTCGCCTAGTGCCATCGGTGTTGATGTCCGCTGCTGCTGCCTGCTGCTAGTAAACTGATTTGCTTGAGGAGAAACAGTCTCTTATATAGCCCGAAGAGTGCATTCCCGCCTAACTAGGTACTCCATTCTGTCGTCTTTTCCAGGGAAAGGCAGCAAGCGACCATTCAAAAGTCGACATTTGCGTTTCGACAATGTTCAACAATTTTCAATATTACAATAGTTTGAACAATCAGATTACAATTTTCTGCATTTGGACGGGTGCTTAAATGATTTTCCAATCGATTGCTGCAAAAATGACAGAAATCGGTTGGAAACTGACTGGGTTTAAAACTTTTGAAATTGGACAATTTTTGTAACGCTCTCGATGTTTTCGGTTTTGAAATTGGGTCCCTGTAATTGTTGCCGTAAGACGTATTCTACGTCAAAAGATGCTAATATGTGGACAAACTCTCAGAATTTTGATATTTGGTCTTAAAACAAAATGGCGTCGAAAAAACCTCAGAAATTGCCAGTTTCTTAAAAATTCAAAATGGCGCCATTGTTGCCCCTTAGGTTGGAATATGTTCAAACTCCGGGAAATTTATTTTCGCATCAAACTTCATCAAAAAATCATACATCGAAGCCAAGGCAAAAAAATTGTTGCACTGTGTAATTTACCAGACTTTTTGTATTTTTTGTTTACGCTCCCTCCTTGGATAGTTGGGTTAAGCTGTTGGCGGTGTGGGAAGTTTCCTTCGACAGCTGAACGGTTCATATGGTACTGCACTGGTACCGATAGCACAAACCACATGCGTAACGTTTGCACACAATGCACAGTCTTCACAGTCACCACATCGCTAGGGGGTAGCCGGCGGCGCGGGGAATTTGCTCCGGCTACTGAACGGCTTTTGTTTTCACAGTACCGGTCTGCACACAATGCACAAAGTCTTAGCTCCGGCTACTAGACGTTTATGTCTAATCGGCACTGTACCGAAAAACAAAAGCGACGCGTACAGTCTGCATAACACAACATAGCTCTGAAAAAAGTGAAACATTTTTGAAAGCTGCACCGGCCCACAGTGGGGCGACTCCATACAAAGGCTGGCCAAGCAAAAAAGTGTCGATAAATGCGACAAAAACTTGGTATTTACATAATTTTGGGGCACTGAACACGAAATTGGCATCCATTTTTTGTTTGGGGCCGTCCATTAAGCACGAAATCCAATTTTTATCATTTTTTTGACACTTTTTTCCTTTTTTATAGAATTATATGATCTTTGACCACAAGTAGGGCCACCGGGCGTCCTCCCCATTGAAAAAAAGGTACGTCATCTATGGACGACCACTCAAATTAAACAAATTTTGCCTGAATATATATATTTTTTAATAAACTAAAACAACATAAGTAATACCAACTAATTACAAATTGAAAAAATCATCATCAGCATCATCATCTTCCGCTGTGATCGCTTAAATCTCGTGTTGAATTGTTTCCAGAAAATTTGAAGTTCATTATACTTATTAGAAGGAAAAATGTCTTTCGCTGCAATCTTCATTTCTTCTAGTAATTTTCGATGTTTCATTGTTTCATATATATGTTATCTTCCTAATCCGGTTTCTATGATTGAAAGAGGACATTTAAATACATGTATAACACCATGAATTAACAACTTACTAGACATTGAATTAGGTGGTGCCGCTATAGTTGAAGGCTCCATAATAAAATTCAACGAATTTATGAATTTGAAAACCAAGACACTGAAATCACAAAACGTTGTTAATGAATACGAAAGGATGCGGAGGGCGACGACTGTTCTTTGTTTTTTTTTATTATATTTTTTTTACATAAAGCAACATGTGTGCTTTACTTTTGTATGCAAACGAGTGCGAAGCAAAAACAAACGGGCTATTGTTAGCCGGAGTTTGATGGTATGAATTTGCTGCTAGTATTTGACACTTCAATCAGTTTAGCGAATTTCATGATTATAAATAGAAAAGAGCTGAATATTATTTTAAATTTGCAGAAAGTGAAAAAGTTTGACATAATTAAAATTTTACAAAGATTTGTTTACTGTTTTGTTGCTTAACACCTATTTTAAAACTTTTCATCGATAAATTTTGTGATTTTTGCCCAAATTTATATTTTATTCTTATGGATTGAGTACGATATCAAAAATCTTCATTAATGGGGTATCATGATTATGATTAAAATTAATCCTGCATGAAATTTCAACTTCAAAAATAAAAACTAAAAAAATCTGCTACCGCTTTCTTCACTAAAGTGACAATTTGCGCAGTTTTGCGCTACAGCGGACAGTATGCATTTGAAAGCTTACGTTTTTACCTAAATTTTGAATGTAGTCACAACCGTGGCAAACTGCGGCAACTAAACTTTTAAGCTACTTTTCTACAAAAAATCACGTTTTTTCTAATTCTTTCCAGTGTCAGACTTACTATGACCAAATTTTACAATATCTGATGAGGGTTTGTTTTGCACAATATTTACAAAAACGTTTCCTTTGACGTCAAAAAAATCCAAGCTATCAATGAAGCTACAGAGCGTTTCAAAGTAATGTACTTTTTTTCAAAAAAAGACAAAAAACGTCAGTTCGCCAAGCATAAAAAAATCAGATTTCATGATATTGCACCCAAATTTTGGATTTAGACACTTGGATGTTATAGCAATAAAGGAAAAATATTATGAAACAGCTAACGAAAAAAAATTTTTTTGGCTGATGGCCAGCGATTCCACACTGTACGGCCGCTGTTGAAAAATGAACACTAAGAAAAATAGCGAGAATTCGATTACATGCTTATTTCTATTGGCAGTGAGGGAAACGAAACGAATATGATGCAATCAACGTTTAATCTCCACATGTACACATCATGAAGTGTACAGACCGTGACTAAACTTGAATCCTCTCAACACATAATGAAATGATAATATGGTGCGTAGGTTTCTGGGAGAAAATATACACATGACTAGACTACATCTGCTCTGAGAAGCGATTCGCTCGTTGCGTTTGTCTCTCCATATGTAGGCCGTTAGGGGAACAAAAAATAGCAGCAGAAGAATATCATGTCGCCTGAGCATCAGCAGAGGTGTGGTGCGGTGAGAGGGAAAGTGTGGGGGAAGGGACTATTTCGGCAGAGGTTAACTTGAGCGAGAGTAGGAGAGCATACATTGTCATTTTCTTCCTTTTCTGACAAAACATCATAACCATGAGTCAAATGAGTAAGAACATAACAAGATCTGATCGCTCTGTGTAACAGAGACGAATAACTTCGTATACCGAGTTGTGCACATTGAGCATATGTGCATATGAGCCGTTGCGGAACAGAGTGGTCTAAAGACCATTTTTTTTAATGAGTTTTTTACATAAACCGCATCTACTCAAGAAGCTAAAGTTAGGAGACTAGAAAAATTTCAAAAATCGAACTTTAAAGCTGATTTTACCATGTTGAAATTCAGTGCGTCTTGAGCTGCCCGACAGATCAGACGTATTTTCGGTTGCTTGTGGACTGGTTTTTGACTGCCTATAGTTTCAAAGTTTGTGTTTTGTCAGTGTGTCTTTTAAAGATTACCTGAAGGTTAACTTACATCAGTCTTTCTCAAGATTACCTATTTCTTTCTTTCCCAATACTTGCAATTTGATATTATTTTTGAGCTTTTTTCGTATCACCTGAAATGGCAGGACGAAAAAAGAAACCACGCATCGCTACGGGGAGGAAAAGAGAGGCATCTCTTTCTGAAACTAGCTTATGCAGTGAAAATTTATATGATATTCTGCCTGAGCAAGAAGCTGGCGAAATTGAAATGAACTTACTTTTCAAATTGGCCGAAGAGACGAATGCCGTTTACTGGCCCAAACATTGAAAGATTGGAATCGTCTTATTCAGTTTTTAACTGAAAAGATGTATAAATTTTTTACATATGATACGAAGAGCGCCAAGCCGTTCAAGGTCGTATTGAAAGGTCTCACCAACGATCAAACCGTTGATGATATCAAACTTACTTTAACAGAATTACTTGGCATAGCCCCTACCCAAGTAATTCTAATGGAACAAAAATCACGAGGCGAAAACAGTCAGCGAACTGGAATTTTCCTTGTAAACTATTTAATTCATTCTAACCGCAGTGAGGTTAATAACTTAAAATTTTTCGAAAAAGCACATGCTTTATATAACGTGCGTGTAAAATGGGAATTATATCGAAAGTTTGGCGGAGGTGAAAAGCATATCACCCAATGCCGTGTTTGCCAACGTTATGGCCATGGTTCAAAGTTTTGTAACATGGACCAAAAATGCCTCATTTGTGGAGACTCTTCTCACAAAAAGGACACATGTCCTGTGAAAGAGAGTAAAAATTTTCGCTGTGCGAATTGTAGCGGCAACCATATGTCGAATTTTTATCAATGCCCAGCCCGTTTAGCAATTGTTAAGGCAAGGCAAGGTAAACAAAATTCAAAACAAAATTCTCCAAGCGTACCAGTGACGCATAGTTTACCTACTCCTTTGCATACCCGTTTAACATATGCACAGGTTACAGGTAGTTCGAACATTATACCGCCTAATGTTGGTAGTTCGAAAATGACCGCTAATATGGGTAAGCAAAACACGCTAGAAAATAATTGTACACCTATTACCCCAGCCAATATTGCTACCAAAAATATTTTTTCTAATGTCAACTGCCTGGCAATGCAATGTTCGATCTTATGAAAGCCATGTTGCAGGCAAAATCAATGTTTGAAGCCATCCAAATAGGTACAAATTTTACAATTAAAATTAATTCTAATTTAAAATTTAGCAATGATTTTAAATAAACCAATCAAAATTTTGAATTGGAATGCTCGCTAATTGAAGGCCAATGAGAATGAGCTTTTTAATTTTTTAACAGTAAATAATGTGCATATTGCAATTATTACTGAAACATTTTTAAAACCTAACATTAAATTAAAATATGATCCCAATTACGTGGTTCATAGATATGATAGGATTCAGGGTTCCGGCGGTGGAGTTGCAATTGTTATTCATCGCCGAATCAAACATCGTGCGCTTCCCCATCTTGAGACGAAAGTTTTTGAAACTTTGGGAATTGAAGTTCAAACTGAACTTGGGATTTTATTTATTGCCGCAGCATATTTACCATTTCAATGCACACGCGAGCACAAAAATTATTTTAAAGGTGATTTACAAAAACTCACCAGCAATCGTTCGAAATTTTTTATAATCGGCGATTTTAACGCTAAACATCGTTCATGGAATAATTTTCAAAGTAATTCCAATGGAAAAATTTTATTCAATGATTGTTCTTCAGGATACTATTCTATTTTGTCTCCGAATAGTCCTACATGCTTTTCTTCTGTAAGAAACCCATCAACAATTGATTTGGTACTAACAGATCAAAGTCATGTATGTAGTGATTTGATCACACATGCTGACTTTGATTCTGACCATCTTCCAATAACTTTTTCTTTATCACATGAATCAGTTTTAAACCCTATAAGCTCTGTTTTTAATTATAACAAGGCTAATTGGGAAAGATACGAAACTCATATTGAGAGAAATTTCAATAATGAGCTTGATTTGCAAAACGAAAATAATATTGATTCCGCTTTGGAAGCATTAAAATGTGCAATTGTTGATGCCAGGAATTATTCTGTTCCAAGGGCTCAAGTGAATTTGATTCACCAATAATTGACGAAAATCTTCAACTTCTAATTCGTTTGAAAAATGTCCGCAGACGTCAATATCAACGTTCTCGTGACCCTGTTTTTAAAACTATTTATGAAGATTTACAGAAAGAGATTAAACATAGATTTACTCTTCTGAGAAATCAAAATTTTGAGACTAAAGTTGAAAAATTGAAACCATATTCAAAACCTTTTTGGAAGCTGTCGAAGATTCTTAAGAAACCTTCAAAGCCTATTCCAGTTTTAAAAGATGGTCAATGTATTCTTGTATCCAATGAACAAAAGGCAAAAAAATGAACAAATGAACAAATTTGAATGAACAAATGAACAAGTTTGAATTTTGTGAGTCCAATTGAAAATGAAGTCACACGTCAATTTGATTTAATTTCTTCCCAGAATTGTTTACCTGCAAAAATAATTGAAACTAACTTGAATGAGATTAAATCAATTATTAAAAATTTCAAAAATATGAAAGCACCTGGTGACGATGGAATCTTTAATATACTTATCAAACATCTCCCTGAGAGCACAATGGAATTTTTAGTGAAAATTTTCAATTGCTGCTTCAAAATTGCATATTTTCCCAAATTATGGAAAAATGCAAAAATTACTCCAATTTTAAAACCGGATAAGAACCCAGCTGAAGTTTCAAGTTATCGACCAATCAGTTTGCTTTCTTCAATAAGTAAACTGTTTGAGAGAATTATTCTTAACAGAATGATGTCACACATCAACGAAAATTCAATTTTTGCAAATGAACAGTTTGGATTTCGGCATGGGCATTCCACAACTCATCAATTGCTCAGAGTTACTAATATGATACGAGCTAACAAATCTGAAGGTTATTCCACTGGAGCTGCTCTTTTAGACATAGAAAAAGCATTCGACAGTGTTTGGCATAAAGGTTTGATTGCGAAATTGCAAACCTTTAATTTTCCAATTTTCCTAATCAAAATTCTAAAAAATTATCTTACTGATCGAACTCTGCAGGTTGTCTATCAGAATTCAAAATCTGATAGATTTCCTGTCAGAGCAGGTGTGCCTCAAGGTTCAGTCTTGGGTCCAGTCCTGTACAACATATTCACTTCAGATCTTCCTGATTTGCCTCCAGGATGCACAAAGTCATTGTTCTGCGGTGACACAAGCATTTCCGTAAAAGGAAAAAGTCTTCGTGTCATATGCAGTCGATTGCAGAAAAGTTTAGATTTTTTTTTCTTCCTACTTGCAAAAGTGGAAAATCTCTCCCAATGCTTCTAAAACTCAAATGATAATTTTTCCGCATAAACCTAGGGCTTCTTTCCTCAAGCCAAACAATAATCACGTTGTCAAGATGAATGGGGTTATTTTACGTTGGTCTGACATGGTTAAGTACTTGGGACTAATTTATGATAAAAAACTTATTTTCAATTTTTAGACCAGCAATGCTTTATGCTGTACCGATCTGCTCAATTTGCTGTTCAACAAGGAAGAAAACGCTCCAAAGGATTCAGAATTAAATTCTAAAAATGATTTTGAAGCGTCCTCCTTGGTTTGGTACACTCGAATTACATAGACTTACTGGTGTTGAACCATTAGAAACTATGTCAAATAAAATTATTAACAATTTTCGACAAAAATCGTTGCAATCCTCAATTGCAACGATAAGCTCTCTTTATAGCCAATAAGTTAGCAATTAAGTTAGTTGTAAGTTTACTTCCCCTTCTCTGACAAGTAGGTTTAAATCCCTACGAATGATAAGTCCTAATTGCGAAAGCAAACAAATGCTAACAATTAAAATTACAAATTTCTAACAGTGTTGAGAAGTCACCATTTGTGATTGGACACACATACTCATTATTTACTAATATTTATCATAAATACTTAAGCTACTAACAAATCCCCCCCTCAAAAAAAAACCATGTTGAAATTTCGACCGAAACAGAATGGCCATTCTGTTTCGGAACAGCGCACAGTGCGTTGAGCCATAGCCAAAAATCGTTTTTCGTTCTTTTTTATTTGGATGCATTAACTACCCAGAAGTGTTCACAGATGTCTCCTGGGTTGTGAACAAGTATTGGTGAGCTTTGGAAAGCATCACAAATACTAATACACGCATAGCAAGCGTCAGCGTCCAGAGCAATCATTAGTTTCACATTTCGTGCTAAATTGTCGCGCGTTTTCTAAACGTTGGTAAAACTTAATTACTTCGTGTATTCCAATAAAATAAAATGGAAAATAACAATCAAGTTCAGTGCAATAAATTTTATTGGTAGAGAGACTTGGTTTCGATTGCGTGTATGATTAATCGGTATGATGAGTTGATAAAGGTATTAATCTTTGAAAAAAAAAACGCAAACTCAAACTTTCGTTAGCGTTTTAAAAAAAGTTGCACCGAGTTCCTCTCTAAAACATATATCAAAAGTTTTCTTGAAGTGTCCTCTACAAAAAATATAAAAATTAGCTGCAACTTCCTGCAACTTAGCGAGATTTTTTATTTTTCGTATGTCAATGCCGATCGCTCGAGAACCGGCAGATTTTTGAGAAGTGGTTTAACTGCAATGTAAGCAAAAGTACATCATGTGTATTTCGATATTTGACATCGTCTCTACCAGAAAACACAGTTGAGCATGTTAATTAAAAAAAGGCACAAGTTTTCTGCTGTATATTATTCGGAATTGAGCTCGAAATGGGAGAAATGTAATGGAATAAAAAAGTATTTCATGGAAAAGCATGAAATTTGGTTGGAATCACCGCTTGCTCTTCCTCGATTCGGTGAGAATAATAATCTACTATATAAAAATGGAATTCCGTAAGGCTTGATCTTATTGCTATTATTCCCTCAGTCTCTGTGGTGTACAGTATTCATCATCATTTTGAATCGTTCTAAATCAAAAATAATAAGCGGTGACATGTAGGTTTTTTAACATGAAAATGTTCGCTGATGTTCAGAAAAGACATAAGTTATAAAAAAATAGTTATCTAATTACTAAAACTTGAGATATTATACACAAAACTACGTGAAACATGCAAAATTATGACTTTCTGTGCTAAATTTGCCTCTAAATCAAAATTCAAAGCGATGACATATGATTCTTTTTTCACTAAAATGTTTGTTAATGTTCAGGGAAGACATTCGAGGAAAAATAATTAGTATCTGATTACTAAAACTTGAGATATTGTTCACAAAACTACGTAAAACATGCACAATTATGACTTTTTATTCTTAATTCGTCTCCAAATCAAAATTCAAAGCGATGACATGTGATTCTTTTTTCATTAAAATGTTCTTTGATGTTTTAGAAAGATATTTGAGAAAAAATAATAGGTATCTAATTACTAAAACTTGAGATATTATTCACGAAACTACGTAAAACACGCAAAATTATGACTTTCTATGCTAAATTTGCTTCTAAATCAAAATTTCAAGAGATGACATGTGATTTTTTTTTCATCAAAATGTTTGTAAACGTTTAGGAAAGACATTTTAAGGAAAGTAACAAGTATCTGTTTACTAAAACTTGAGATTTTATTCACAAAACTACGTAAAACTTTCAAAATTATGACTTTTTGTGCTGAATTTGCCTCTAAAACAAATGAAATGTGATTCTTTTTTCATTAGAACGTTTGTTAATGTTCAGGAAAGACATTTGAGGAAAAATAAATAGTATATGATTACTAAAACATGAGATATCATTCACAAAACTACGTGAAACATGCAACTTTATGACTTTTTATGCTAAATTTGCCTCTAAATCAAATTCAAAGCGATGACATGTGATTTTTTTTTACATTAAAATGTTTGTTAACGTTCAGGAAAGAAATTTGAAGAAAAATAACAAGTATCTGTTTACTAAAATCTGAGATTTTATTTACAAACTCATAAAAAAACAAGCAAAATTATGACTTTTTATGCTGAATTCGCCTCTAAATCTAATTTCAAAGCGATGACATGTGATACTCTTTTTACTAAAATGTTTGTCAACGTTCAGGAGAGATATGTAAGGAAAAATAATTAGTACCTGAATACTAAAACTTGAGATATTATTCACGAAACTACCAAAAACACGCAAAATTATGGCTATCTGTGCTAAATTTGCCTCTAAATCAAAATTCAAAGCGTTGACATATGATTTTTTTTCACTAAAATGTTTGTTAACGTTCAGGAAAGACATTTGAGGAAAAATAAAGAGTATATGATTACTAAAACATGAGATATTATTCACAAAACTGCGTGAAACATGCAAAATTATGACTTTTTATGCTGGATTTGCCTCTAAATCAAAATTTAAAGCGATGACATGTGATTCTTTTTTCATTAAAATGTTTGTTTATGTTAAAATATAAAATGTATGTTTGAAGATGATTTTCTGTATACAGCACAACAATATTGCAGCCTTCTAATAGCGCTCTCGATCAACCAGATTAGTTGAGAAAATTCGTTATCGATATTGTTTTAGCACATTTTGCATGTTGTAGGATAAGAGCAACGATACACCGTGCCCCAGAGCTGAGTCGAGAAAAATTGCAGTTCGAAAAGATTCTCGACCTGATCGGGGATCGAACCCGATATCACAACCGTGTGGGAGCCAATCGACATCGCTAACCACAGAGCCACGAGGACCACATACAGCATACAGAATACAGAAAATCACCGAAAAATATTCTATTTTAATTTATACGTTTTTATACGATTACATGCGAAACTTTGACTTTTTATGTGCAATTCGCCTCCGAATCAAAATTCAATGATTTGTTTTTTTTTGCAATAAAATGTTCGTTGTTCTTTCATCCACAATTTTTTTTTGCAGAATAACCCATGTCTTGAGCATGAACATTTTACATTTCTGATGTTTTCGTAGTTTTGTGAATAGTTACATTTTTTTTTGTACTTCTGAATTTGAATTTGATTTTTATTAGAGAGCTTTTAACCAGAAGGTCATTCAGCTCTTAATCTTACTGTTTTACTATTTTTGCGTTAATCCAACCTAAAACTCACATTTAGCTGCAGGAAAGGTTACGATTCATTTGTTTGAATATCGATTAAGAGGCAGCTTAAGCATTGAAAATCTTTTATTTTCTTATTTTCTACAAAGTTTTGTGGATTAAAAAATGGCGACTTCCGGTTTCAGGAAAATAACCTAAAGTGATATATGGCCAACAATTTCAATACTTCCGAAAGTGGACCTCCATACGTCATTTTATAGACACAAATTGATGACACAATTTTTTTTTTCATTAAAATGTTTGTTAACGTTCAGAAGACCATTTGAAGAAAAATAACAAGTATCTGATTACTAAATTTGATATATTATTCACAAAACTACATGAAACATGCAAATTTATGACTTCTAAAGTGATATTTGGCCAACAATTCCAATACTTTCGAAAGTGGAACTCCATACGTCATTTTGAAATCCAAAATGGTGACTTCCAGTTTTTGTGAATCAGCCCAAAATCACAAAAAACAATCCAATATGGGTATTTCCGTTTTGCGCGTTCTCAGAATATTGAAGTAGGGTATCGAACGTCTTCGTCAGTGGTTTTCTTCGGTAGTTTTACTGGCGCAATTTTATGCAAAAAAGGTCCGAAGAAAACCACTGACGAAGACGTTCGACACCCTACTTAAAGTGATGATGTAAGTATAAGATGTAAATTATATTTTTGAAGTGAGTTGAGCTAATGCAGCAATGAAATATAAAAAAAAATCTATCTTTGAAGCCTTCGATCCCGAGCATCGCCGGGAATGCTCAACTAGTTATGAATAAAACAACATTTTTTCTAGTAGGCGTCCTCAGAAACTTTTTGAAAGCTGCTCACCAGAATTAAAAAACGACGAGTTGCAGAGCTCGTTGAAAATAACTCCCCAGTAGAACTAGTATTTGCTGCTACCTTTTCGAACAACTATTCCAATTCGTCTGAAGATGACCTAAAACTTGACTTGATAATATAATATGCATCATGAAGAATTTTAAAATTGTTCATTACTCTGGTAATTAAATATATAAAAAATAATAAAAATAATACAGAATATCTAAAAGAATACCTAAAATAATCTTTTTTTTTCGTTATAATTGCACTTAAGTCACTTTTGCAATTATGTAAAAGTAAGTAAAACAAAGAAACCGCAGTTTTCGTTACAATGTACAACTTTTACAAAGAGCTAAACGGTTTCTGGTACAGGCTGAGTGCGTTGGCGTTTGGGACAGTTTTGTGATTTAGTGAATCACATAAGACCCTTATGCATTTAGTAACTCTGAAGGTAACGAATAACATTCCTTGTTACATCAACACGTTTTATCGACAATATCGTGTAGCTTTGATTTTTGTCCCGTCTTACCCTACATTCAACGCACTGTGCAGCGTGGTCTATGTACATAAATCGAGGTAATACCGTCATGTAATATGTGATATGTAACATGTTACATGTGATATGTAACTTGTCATTTGTCCTGTAAAATGTTACATAGACATAGACCACTCTGTTCCGAAACGATACGAGGATTCCAGTAAAATATATATGACGTAACGGCTCATATGTTGTGGTGTACACTAACGACAAGCAATATATCGTAAAAAGGAAAGCAAAGAGTGTGAACAAACACCGATACTTTGTTATTCGCATACTGACGACGATGTCAACGCATCTTAGACTTGCTTTATATGTATTCAAAATCGCTAGAGGTGATTTTTTTCCATCGCTGCTTATTTGCGTGACTTTCCTCGCTAACAGCAATGTATTGTAAAAGAGAAAATTCAACTAGTCACTCCATTTGCAACACTTTGGGGCACCAAAAGGTGCCAGTTGCCGATGATTCTTGTTCTCTGGTTATTCCGGGCAGAATTCCAGCCATTTGGGCACTTTTGCAGCAACCATGTACTACTTAACAGCCGCCAGATATACAGGTGAAATCCAGCACGAGATGACCGGTACTATTTTGCCTTTTCTGCTAGCACCTAGCGTCCGCATGATACCGGTACAGTTTTGGAATGAAAATGATAAGGTGAAATGTTCAAATGGTACTTTTTAAATCAAGGTTTCGTCAGTTATTTGGAATGAAGGTGGAGCGTAGAAGGGTAGGGAATGATAAGGAAAGTAAAAAAGCATCAGGAACAGAAAGCGACCTCGATGAAACGACAACAAACCGTTTACAAAGTCAAATCGGTTGTATCCGTGTCGGCTGTGCTTGTGAGGAACGGTAGTGATTGATTGCTCGATATGATTTAGACAATCGATGTTTTTTACAAATATTTCAATAGTGAAATAGGTTGTTTTTGTTACAGAATTCAACCGTAAAAGAATTTCTGATCGGTTGATGCCAAAACCTCGATATTCTGAAAAGAAATGACCACTTTTCCCTGGTTGAATTACTAGATTTTCAAATTAAAACGCCTAACATGGATAAAGAAGTTAGTCCAATGTCAACAAATTAGTTTACGCGGCAGGGATGTCTAACCGCTTTCAAATGTAAACTATTATATGGCAGTGAAGTTTAGCCATTTTCAAAAAAATAATTCTAGTTTAAACTGGAAACTTTAAACTGTTGTGATCACCCTAAATTAAAACCCTGACTGGCTCAGTGGTCTGATATTTTGGAAATAAAATCTGTTTTTAGTTGACTTTCGAAGTGTACAATTCGCGTTTCGTATTACCCTACAGTATCACCATTCCCGTTAGTTTCACAGTTAATAAAATAAATTTTCAATAGGTAATCTCCACCCTTAGCTTCCTTCTCAGTGGTCTATATAAGTACAGATTTTTCTATCATATTACACATATTTTAGGTTGACACACATCTTTACCCTTATCCAGCTTTTTACGCACCTTAATGGCAGTCGCTATAGTGTGTGTTCGTAATATGTGAAACTCTCTGCTCACGTCAGTTTAGGGATTGCTGCTGAATAGGCAACAAAAATGTTGCCAGATATATTTCTTTTTTGATAAACTACATGAAGACTTCAAACTGACGTAAGCAGAGTTGTCAAAGGGGTGGGTAATTTATTACGAACTTTGCATTATAGCGTCCGCCATTATGGCTCGTAAAAAGCTGGATACACACTCATACGTATGATTCGGATTTAGAAGTAGCTTACTTTTTTTTCAATTAGTGTAGATACAAATTTAAACAATCTTCGCAAACCTACCTTTATCTGCAATATTTATAATACCATCTTGAGATACTGCGATTCCAGAGATAGTCTGAAATTTGATGTTAGAAGATAGTACTGCATCTGAGAATAGAAAAGGGGTGTTGGTTTTTCTATTTTTGTTACTACCATCACCGGAGAAATTATTTGCATTGCCATAATCATGGCAAGAGCAGCCATTCGTTGCTGTTCGTATATAATTGAGTTGTGTTGACGTTGGTGCTCCTGATTCTATTCCATTGTAGCGATGTCTTGGAGGAATCGCTATAGTACTATTGTAACTATGACCTTCATTAATGGGGTTGCTCGTTTCATTATTGTTCAAAGCTCCGGTATTACATTCGCATGTTTGCCTGAAAATAAAATACCATGAAGTTTAAAGTTGCTGCAAACACATATACTAGGCTGTCCCAAAAAAAATCGATGTTCAAAAAGTCATGGTGCTTAGCCCTAAATTGAAAGGTAATGTTATTTATAGCATTTCTGTAAATCATTCCTATTTTCTAAAATATTTTTTTCAGGTTGCCCAAACGTGATTTATAAAAAAATGACTTTTTCAAGCTACAAAACCACTCTTTTGCAGTTTTTTCAGTTCTGTTCGATTTCCACTTTTTCCATATATTTTTTTGTGGGGTTGTTCTTGAATATTTTGAATGATTTAGTTCAGCATCGCATTTAATTATTTGACTCACAGAGCCCATTGAACATCGCAGAAAAGTGAATTTTTCTTATAAATTTAAGATAAAACCCCTAAAAACACATAAAAAAATTGTTTTTAATCGAGAACTGAAATATGTACTGCAAAGCGGGATTCAAAACGAAAATGTACATAGAAAAAGATCCTTGATATCTTATCGGGAGGCTGAGACACTGGCGTTTTTACATGTGATGTAAAACTATGCGTTTTCACAAAAATGCTGATACCTCCATTGCACAGCGTTTTATTTTGCCGTTTTTGTGAGATAATTTAAATAGTGATTCAAATGTTGATTTAAGCCATAAGGTAGGTTCGGAGAAGTTTCAGGATATTCAAAAATCTATCTTTCAATGTAGAAAGATGAGTGATTAATCCACCAGTGAGTGAGATAAAAAATTTACTTTTTAATCAGATTATGATAGACGCAAGGTGTCTTCGACAAAATTTTATGGTATCTTAAAACAAAAAACTTTGCTGAAGATATTATGTTTCTATCTCTTACTCTTAGAAGGCACTAAGAATGACAATTTTCGTTCTAACTTTTTTCCCAGATTTTTCCGAAATTTCCAACCTTCTACTAAGTCATTAGCCATCCAAAATGCATTTGTCAGTACACCCTAGGGATTATCGAAAAAATGCCCACGGACCATTATTTCATCTTTACGGACAGTCTCAGTTCCATTGAGGCTCTCCGATCGATGAAAGATGTTAAGCACTCTCCGTATTTCCTGGGGAAAATACGGGAACATCTGAGTGCTTTATCCGAAAAATCTACTCAGATTACCTTAGCGTGGGTCCCTTCTCACTGCTCGATACCGGGTAATGAGAAAGCGGACTCTTTGGCTAAGGTGGGCGCAACAAACGGTGATATTTATGAAAGACCAATTGCCTTTAATGAATTTTTTGCATATGTACGTCAGAATACGATCATCAGTTGGCAAAATTCTTGGACCAAGGGGGAACTGGGAAGGTGGTTACATTTCATAATCCCCAAGGTATCGACGAACCCGTGGTTCAAGGGGTTGGATGTAAGTCGGGATTTCATTTGCGTGATGTCCCGGCTTATGTCCAATCACTATAGATTTGACGCGCATCTCCGTCGTGTTGGGCTCGGGGAGAGTGGTATCTGTGCCTGTGGTGAAGGTTATCACGACATAGAGCACGTTGTTTGGTCATGCCCTGTACACCGTGACGCCAGGTCTAGATTAATAGCTTCCCTGCAGGCCGAAGGTAGGCAGCCGGCTGTTCCTGTTCGTGATGTCTTGGCGAGCCGTGACCTATCCTACATGTCCCTTATATACGTTTTCCTGAAATCCATCCACGCCCCAGTTTAGTCCTATCCCCTTCCGCCTACATCCAACCAAACGACAAGAACACGTTAAGACCCCGGATCCGGAAACAGCAATCAGACCCGCACGATACTCTCAAGGCCCGATGGAAACAACCCAATATGCCAGTCCGTAATATCTTGGCCCAGCAGCGGAACAAATTTAATATGCTGCTTACCTATGGCAATGAAAACCATCAAACAGCAAACCTGTGCTTTTAATGCAAAATATTCTAGCTTTAAGTTAGATTTAGTTTCAGCTCGTAGTCGGCAGCGAGGATAAAAAATTTGCTTTTAGTTTTTAAGATACTTTAGAAAGTAAGCTACCAGATATAATTGGCGCCGTTAAACATTGAATTGTATTTGTGCCGTGTCAAATAAACTATAGATGAAGAAAAAAAAATGCATTTGTTTTCTGAACATTGTTATTTTTATAGTAGCGTAGCGTAGCGTAAGCCAGTATATTTCGTAGATTGCAGACTGCTAACGCTAACTAACTAACGCTTCCACTCAGATTGTATGAGGTACAATGTTCGGGAGTAACATTTAAACCAATCTGAGGTGAAGTAGGCCCGATAGTAATAATTGCTGGCCATGCCCATCTTTACCGTAGCTTGTTGATGTTGTATTACTTACTTAATGAGAGGCCACCGACTCAGTGACACTCTCGTAAGTTTTACGGAGTTGGATTGAGGGGGTTAGGCACGAACTTGTTGACGCAAAAACTATCTATTAAAATTGAAAAACTGGCAAAATTTCATGCATCCAAAGCCCTAAAAGTTTATAAACATGCACACACGCACCTACAACATATTCCTAAATTTGATCTCAAACCGCCAAACTTATCATAGTACAGTTGTCGTGAATCCATATCACGCTGCCACAAAGTTCATTCATAATTATGAAAACTATTTAGCTGCAACATTTAACCAAAAGCTTGAAAATCGAAAAACAAAAGCTCACAGAAATTATAAATTATAAAACTCGCAACTTACAACCGATCACTGAGCAGCTCTACCGCCTTGCTGCTCTATCCGAAGGTAGATGGCGTTTCAAGCACTCTTTAGTTCGATTTTTTCAATCTTTCTCAAGTGCGACTTAAACATATACAAAAAACAAAGCACTTCGAATGAAAATGCTACTTATCTGCTTCAGGACGATCTGATAGCTCCTTTCTGCGCTTCTCAGGTAGCAACAGAACCTGAACTCAAAGTCTTGACCAAACACACTAATGTTGCTGGCAAACAAACAACTTTTTAATTAAAATCAAAGCAAAACCGCACACATCATCCAGCTGGCCTTGTTGCCATGCCAGTCCAAGGGTTGTTTCAATATTTGATAAAAAAATATCGAAACTGAAAATTTAGGGAAGCACAGGTAAAAGTCTGAAACAATCTGCACTGAATCCGAGGAGTCCACGCAATCATGAGGGGACTCGGGCCCACATCTCAATACTAAACTAAAAAAATGAAAACTATGCCCTGTAACTGGTTTTAGTGTATTATTATATCATATAAATAACTATATATAATTTGATATTGGTTATACTCATTAACCACTTAAGTTATACTCATCTGTTATATTGTTGAATAAAGTTTCTTTACTGCTATCCAATTCCCATCCCATAGCTAGTGCACCTAGCTCCAAGTCACATACACACATAACCCACAGTGATGAGAAGCAAAACAAAACCAGCTGCAAACGACGCACAGTGTGTCCAAATCAAGAAACGGACGGCAAAACTATTTTTTCAAGTCCTATGTTATCCATATATTCTAGAAAGTTGCTTCGTTTACTGCTGCCCTTCATATGCTCTAATGGAATTAGTTGCAAATTTCGCCGTATAGAGGGCGCCATAGCTAACTTCTGAACGTGACTTGCTAGACGAATAGTTTTTTCTGCAAAGTTGTGTAAAATTTGATTACAAAACTGTTTGCTGAATACATCAAACCTCTAGAAATTGAGGTTTCAGAGCTACAAGACGTTTTCTAAAAAGGCTTTCTAAAAGCAGTTTTTCATCCATATGTTCAACTCTAAGGCCTAAAACATGACTGTATATAATTGAGAGTGACGTGGTAATTCAAGATGAAAAATTTCTAGCTATATATTGGTTTTTATATACAGTATTCATGAATAAAACCTGGAAAAAAGTGTTTTTAAAGGCTTTTTTTATTTGAGTTCAAACTCGAAAAGGCTCGAACGAATCCAAGCTTCTATGAAGCCATTCGATAGAGTACCTTTCTGAATAACAGAAAAACACAAAACTACAGTGGGTTATTTGTAGTTTTGAATATATGGCCAACTGAAGTTACCGATTTTTACATGCATTCGAACGCTCTTTATAGCACAAAGGGGGTAACTTGAACCTCTACGAATTAAGATTTCAGAGATACAGCACCTTTTACAAAAAAAAAAGTATTTTAAAAACAAACCTCAATATTTAGAGGTTCAAAATATTCAGCAAACAGTTTTGTAATAAAATTCTGCACAACTTTGCAGAAGAAACTATTCGTCTATCAAGTCACGTTCTAAAGTTAGGTGTGGCGCCCCCTATATGGTGAAAATTGAAGCGGGTTGCATTGAAGCATATGAAGGACAACTGTAAACGAAACAACTTTCTAGAAGATACTTATAACATCGGACTTCAAAATTCCCTATTCCCGTCCGTTTCTAGATTTAGCCCCGCTGTGGTGTCTGTTCGTTGGGCATAGAAACGGAAACGTAGTGTACGCGCCGGCCTTTGTGCTATAAAGAGCGCACAAATGCATGTAAAAATCGGTAACTTCAGTTGGCCATATATTCAAAAACTACAAATAACCCACTGTAGTTTTGTGTTTCTCTGTTAGTCAGAAAGGTACTCTATTTTAAATGATAATGATTACTGTACACCACAGAGACGGAGGGAATAATATCAATAGAGAGGTTTGTGTTTTGGTTTTCAAGAGTGCTCATGTTGCCAGTTGTGGCTTGTGATATCGGTAAACCTATTCGTCTGTTTACGTGAGCGAAATGTTTAAAGAGACAGTTGAGATATATATATATATATATATATATATATATATATATATATATATATATATATATATATATATATATATATATATATATATATATATATATATATATATATATATATATATATATATATATATATATATATATATATATATATATATATATATATATATATATACTAGTCGAACGCTCCCGGCGATGCTCGGGATCAAAGGTTTCGAAGCCAAGACTTTTTTTATACTTCATTGCTGCATTAGCTCAAATCTCTTATAAAATATTTCACATCTTATATGTCCATCATCACTTTTAGTACTTCAATATTCCGAGAACGCACAGAACGGAGATTTCTTTATTGGATTGCATTTTGTGATTTAAGGCTGATTTACAGAAACTGGAAGTCGCCATTTTGGATTTCAAAAAGACGTAAGGAGTTCTACTTTTGGAAGTATTGAAATTGTTGGCCAAATAGCTCTTTAGATTATTTTGTTTAAACCGGAAGTCGCCATTTTTTATTTCTATTTTTATTGGCAGTAGTATAGTTATAAAAAACTCACTTGTAGCCTTATTTATACGATTGGAATGATTAAATTCTGAAAATGTCACTGAAAAATATAATTCTGCTCCGTGCATTAGTAGAGTGACATATAATTGTAGAAATGCTACATTTTCCGGTGTTTTTCTTACTTTTGCATGATAATCCATCACGACTTAATGAAATGATCAAGCTTTGACAAAATTATCAAGCTTTTACAACAATGAAATAACTTTTTATATAACTTTTTTTGATGATTTTATAGCAAAATGATCTTGAATGCCAAAAGCGACCCATAATTGTGTCTTTTGCTATGCAAATGATATTTTTCTTCTTAACCGATTTACACACATCAGCTGCAATAAAACTAATTGTCGATCGAAAGTATACATTAGAACACAGAAATAGATTGTAAAGCATTCGTGGTTGATAATTTTTCCAATTTTATATTCATTTTTGAACATTCAGGCAAAACGTTGACTGACCCATAATTGTAGAGGGACTGTATAATACGTATAAATTTCAAAAAAAGTATTTTGATGTGTTTTTCTGTATTCTGTATTCCCCGTGGCTCTGTGGTTAGCGATGTCGATTGGCTCTCACACGGTTGTGATATCGCGTTCGATCCCCGATAAGGTCGAAAATCAACAACATGCAAAATGTGCTAAAATCAATATAGATAACGAATTCTCCCAACTAATGTGGTTGATCAAGAACGCTATTAGAAGGCTAGCGTGCGATATTGTTGTGCTGTATACATAAATCATCTTTAAACATACGTAGTTTTATGAATTGTATCTCATTTTTTAGCATTAAGATACCTTTTATTTTTCCTCAAATGTCTTCCTGAACGTTAACGAACATTTTAATGAAAGAGTAATCACATGTCATCGCATTGAATTTTGAATTAGAGGCATTGAATTTAGATTTTGCAAGTCTTACGTAGTTTTGTGAACAATATTTCTACTTTTTACTTTTCCTCTAATGTCTATCCTGAACGTAAGAAAACTTTTTAATAAAAAAATAATCACATGTCATCGCTTTGAATTTTGATTTAGAGACAAATTCAGTAAAAAAAGTCATAATTTTGCATGTTTTACGTAGTTTTGTGAATAATATCTCAAGTTTTAGTAATCAGATACTTTTTATTTTTCCTCAAATGTCTTTCCCGAACGTTAGCAAACATTTTAATTGAAAAATAACCACATGTCATCGCTTTGAATTTTGATTTAGAGACAAATTCAGTGAAAAAGTAATAATTTTGCATGTTTTACTTAGTTTTGTGATTAATATCTCAAGTTTTAGTAATCAGATACTTTTTATTTTTCCTCAAATGTCTTTCTTGATCGTTAACAAACATTTAAATGGAAAAATAATCACATGTCATCGCTTTGAATTTTGATTTAGAGGCAAATTCAGCATAAAAAGTCATAATTTTGCATGTTTTACATAGTTTTGTGAATAACATCTCAAGTTTTAGTAATCAGATACTTTTTATTTTTCCTCGAATGTCTATCCTGAACGTAAAAAAACTTTTTAATAAAAAAATAATCACATGTCATCGCTTTGAATTTTGATTCAGAGACAAATTCAGCAAAAAAGTAATAATTTTACGTAGTTTTGTGAATAATATCTCAAGTTTTAGTAATCAGATACTTTTTATTTTTCCTCAAATGTCTTTCCTGAACGTTAGCAAACATTTCAATTGAAAAATAACCACATGTCATCGCTTTGAATTTTAATTTAGAGACAAATTCAGCATAAAAAGTCATAATTTTGCATGTTTTACGTAGTTTTGTGAATAACATATCATGTTTTAGTAATCAGATACTTTTTATTTTTCCTCAAATGTCTTTCCTGAACGTTAGCAAACATTTTAATGGAAAAATAACCACATGTCATCGCCTTGAATTTTGATTTAGGGGCAAATTCAGCATAAAAAGTCATAATTTTGCATGTTTTACGTTGTTTTGTGAATAACATCTCATGTTTCAGTAATCAGATACTTTTTATTTTTCCTCAAATGTCTTTTCTAAACATCAACAAACATTGTAATGTAAAAAAAAACCACATGTCATCACTTATTTTTTTGATTTAGAACGATTTAAAATGATAGTGGTGACTGTACACCTCAGAGACGGAGGGAATAACATCAATAAGATCAAGCGTTACGGAATTCCATTTTTATATAGTAGATTTTAGTAATCAGATACTTTTTATTTTTCCTCAAATGTCTTTCCTGAACGTTAGCAAACATTTTAATTGAAAAATAACCACATGTCATCGCTTTGAATTTTAATTTAGAGACAAATTCAGCAAAAAAAGTCATAATTTTGCATGTTTTACGTAGTTTTGTGAATAACATATCATGTTTTAGTAATTAGATACTTTTTATTTTTCCTCAAATGTCTCTCCTGAACGTTAGCAAACATTTAAATGGAAAAATAACCACATGTCATCGCCTTGAATTTTGATTTAGGGGCAAATTCAGCATAAAAAGTCATAATTTTGCATGTTATACGTTGTTTTGTGAATAACATCTCAAGTTTCAGTAATCAGATACTTTTTATTTTTCCTCAAATGTCTTTTCTAAACATCAACAAACATTGTAATGTAAAAAAAAACCACATGTCATCACTTATTTTTTTGATTTAGAACGATTTAAAATGATAGTGGTGACTGTACACCTCAGAGACGGAGGGAATAACATCAATAAGATCAAGCGTTACGGAATTCCATTTTTATATAGTAGATTTTAGTAATCAGATACTTTTTATTTTTCCTCAAATGTCTTTCCTGAACGTTAGCAAACATTTTAATTGAAAAATAACCACATGTCATCGCTTTGAATTTTAATTTAGAGACAAATTCAGCATAAAAAGTCATAATTTTGCATGTTTTACGTAGTTTTGTGAATAACATATCATGTTTTAGTAATCAGATACTTTTTATTTTTCCTCAAATGTCTCTCCTGAACGTTAGCAAACATTTTAATGGAAAAATAACCACATGTCATCGCCTTGAATTTTGATTTAGGGGCAAATTCAGCATAAAAAGTCATAATTTTGCATGTTTTACGTTGTTTTGTGAATAACATCTCAAGTTTCAGTAATCAGATACTTTTTATTTTTCCTCAAATGTCTTTTCTAAACATCAACAAACATTGTAATGTAAAAAAAAACCACATGTCATCACTTATTTTTTTGATTTAGAACGATTTAAAATGATAGTGGTGACTGTACACCTCAGAGACAGAGGGAATAACATCAATAAGATCAAGCGTTACGGAATTCCATTTTTATATAGTATATATATATATATATATATATATATATATATATATATATATATATATATATATATATATATATATATATATATATATATATATATATATATATATATATATATATATATATATATATATATATATATATATATATATATATATATATATATATATATATATATATATAAATATATATATATATATATATATATATATATATATATATATATATTATATATATATATATATATATATATATATATATATATATATATATATATATACTATATATATATATATATATATATATATATATATTTGGCAGAGCTGTATGCCACCACGGGTCGGTATTTGGCGATTACCGTAGGCCACGGAAATGCTAACTGCAAGAACGCAGTCCCGGACCATCAGCGAGAGCTAGCCTAGGTTGTGGTGAGACTCAGGCATTGGGCCGCCGAATTCTCACAAAAGCCACATTATCCGGAAGCAGCTCTGACGGAGCGAATAGTGCCGCTCCCACCACCCAAAATGCACTAATTCGCCCATTGGGATTGATGCCAGTAAGTTCCCAATTACGGTAACTGGTCGCAACGCCATATGATAAGAGTCGGATTTCGTTTTCGTACCACGATTCTGGGCTGGCACCTGCGCCGAGCTCCCTTAGTAAGGTCGTGTGACAACGGCCTGAAACGGCGAGACAAAACAACCGGTGCAGGGGTCTCCGTCTCGTAAAACCTGGCAGGCCTTCCAGTACGTTCCAAATTCATTGCCCGGTGGGAACCGGGCAGGAGTGGGATCAGATGTCCTTTCCTGACTTGCGCCGGTCGGGGGTGTCATAGTT